>NC_052952.1:2327694-2425962 GCF_013358895.1 Oreochromis aureus | reverse complement strand
GGAGAGATTGAGAATTTCCTTTTAGTTCTCAGTTTATTTGATATTGACAAAAGTTAGTCAATTTTGTCTGTTCTTCTGTAAAACAAACTAAGATTTATTTTTAGAATTAATATTTTGTTTCTAAGTGGAATCAACAATTTAGTCTGTTTGTTTTTTCTGTTTTGAAACTTAAACGCTTTAGCGGCTGCCTTTTGTGTAGTTTGCAATATTTGCCTTTATTTATCTGAAACTGAAGTCTCATGTTCCTTAAGTACATCTGCCCTGTTGAACTTATTATGGGAAATAAATATTTAAATCAAAACAAGCTGCTGATTATTTCACATTTTACTTGTGAGCAACGGCACATTTAAATCTTACAAATATAGTTATTTGGCTTATATCATGATATATATCGTTATCGCCTGAAATGAAAAAACATATCGTGATATGAAAAAATCTTATATCGCCCAGCTCTAGTTGAGATAGTGAAATAAGTTGGCAGTGTTTCCCCCTCTCGATGCACTACTTGCATAATATAGTGTTCTGTTCTGTACCTGCTTGTTGATATCCAAAATCATTTCCCACACACTGAAGCAGCTGCTCTTTTGGGGATTAAATCTTCGGCAGTAAAGCTTCCAGACATGTTTGCCTTCACCTCCACAACTTAAATAACTTTGTGCTGCGTGACACACATGAGCGTAATCAACTGCTTAATGGGGTGACGTGTTTACGCCATGAAATGAGCATATGATGATAGAAGTATATGATGTGAATAATGTGATATGGCCCATGCTTCGAGCACTTTCTCTGACAGTGTCTTCAGTCTGTCTCACTGCAGGTTAGAAACCAGGAACGAGGTCAAGGGAGCATCGCCGGCTTCAGCCAGGCAGCACCTGTCATCTTATAAACATGTAACAGCTGCTGTGGTTGTGTGTCTGTGTCATGAAGCAGAGCCACATGCATTTAGGGAGCACAGGTCTGTGTGCATGTGTGTGAAAATAAACAGCAGTTCAAGGCCAAGCCCCAGCGTGCAACGACACGAGGCCTTCACCTTTACTCTGTCTCTGCTGTGCTGCTGCTTTCGACACACTCACAGCACCAGCGCCAAACAAAACAACAGACTCAATACTCCAGTCAATGGTTACACTATTGTTACCTGCACCTGCTAGTGTGTGTTTGTGAGTGTGTGTGACATAATGAAGGGTTGTCCTTGAGCGACCAAAAGCAAACAACTGAAAGGAATATAAACATGCTGATTACAGATCTTCACGGTCATGTGACTGTGTGTGAGTGTGTGGTAAGAGTGGAAAGACTTGAACAGCTTATTATTTTCCTAGAAAGGCCACAAACAGCAGGGAGCAGCTGTGATCACTCAGACAAAATCACGCAGGGTAATAAGAAACATGGCAAGCTTAGCAGAGCTGCTATGCTTTTCTTTAGTTTTTGATACACGTGTAATGTCACAAAATTAAAATATCCCTGCTCAGGCTTTAGACTGTGCCATTTTTACATCATATAAAAATGTCATAATACAATATCATTGCTATAGCAACACCATGCATTTACTTTCCCCAGTCAGTGCAACGAGACAAGCATGGGCATGTCTGAAAGCAAGAGCCATGTTAGTACCTAAAAAGGCAGCTAGCTATGACTCTATGCAGCGATCTCCTAAATGCACCAGGCGATGCCACCAGCTAACAGAAAACAGCAGTGAGCAATAATCAGGCCCCATCTCACAGCTCTACATTATCCCAGTAGATCACCTCGCAGCTTGATCACCATTTTTCTGGCACATTCAACTGGACAAAGATCCCAGTGGAGAGATTATATATCTTATCTGGCCTGGGAATGCTTTGAGATCATCTGGAATACCCTGCTGCATTTTTAACCCAACTTTGGATCGTTGCAAGAAGATGGGTGCATGGACGCATGGCTGGAGGATCAAAGATAGACAGATAGTGTTCATTGTTTGCATTCCTTCTTTAGCTGACAGCGTTCTCCATATTGCAGCATCTGCTCAGACAGGGACCATCACATGACTGAGAGACAGGAAGACAGAGAGGAATCAGTCCCAGCTGAACAGGAAGTGGGCTTACTCAAAGAGGAACTCAACTTGGCCTGAAAGCACTCAGCTGAAAGGGAAACACTGAGCAGAGTGTTGGTATGAGCTGAGATGTGTTCAGACTTAGAGAGAGAGGAGAAGTGAGAAATAAGGCTTTGTCAAACAAAGACATGGCATGAACACACCAGAGATGCTGCTGTACTACGCTCACTGCGCTTGATGCCTGTTAAACTTCACTACTGTCAAGATCCTGAATCAGGAAATGAAAGTGGGTCCATGCTGTGAAACAAGTACGAGATGAGGTTTTGTTGTGTGTGTAAAGAATGCTTTTATAAAACAGACATGATCCCTGCTGCTCTCGCTGCACTTAGGCGTTAGGGTTGGGACAGACCTGCTCATGACCACGATGCACATACATCGAGCATCGAGCCAGGGCGGCAGATCACAGAACAGTCACGCTATCTGCGTGATTAACTGATTTTGCATGACACAAAAATAACTCGGAAGTCAAGGAAGTCATATGGAAAAGCAGCTGACTTCCTGCTTATATCTGATGATCAAAATCCTTTCAATCATCAGAACGGTTTCTCTATGTGCCACTCAGTGGTGATGTCCACCTGCTCGTCAGGCTGGATTTTTTTATCTTCTTTCAGAATAAAATGATTACCAATGATCAGCTGCTGCCAGCCCTCTCTGAAGAACTGCTGCTGGTCTCTTGTGCTCATCGACAGCATTTCTAATTGGCAGTGATGACTGGATATAAGTCATATCCATCCATTGTCTTTGATGGGGGGCTGGAGCCTATCCCAGCTATCGTAGGGCGAGAGGCAGGTATAGGTCATATAACCAATCAAAAATGTATTCTTTATATCAGGATATGGACAACTGCAGACAACAGCAACAAACATGTGTTCCATTTAGAATTTTTTCACCTAAACATCTCAAGTATCTCCACAGATTCACATAAATACTGGTGGCTGCCAGTGCTACACTCAGTCTCTCAGCAGATACACCAAACGTATAAATGTGAAAATCCTGCGTAGCCTCATTCTCGGGTTATCGTCGTTACAAACTTGGGCATTCATGTCGGCAGGGTGACGACAATACAGTCTTTAATGCCTGAGGGGTAAAAAAAATGGAGGGCATGGATTTTTTAACAGCAAAATTTTTGCCAGTGGAACCGAAAGTATAACTTTTCAAAGGTCTACTTCCCCACAGTTTCAGATAATACCCAAGCTAATGTTCATAAATAAAGTAGCCACAGAATTTCTATGATATTTTAACTGTAATGATGTAAATGGCAAGACAAAATGGAACCTGGAACACAGTGGCACAGTGATTAGCAATGCTGCCTCACACTGAGTTGGAGTTCATAATCTGTTTGGAGTGTGGATGTACCCCCCTTACTGGGGCGTCCCTCCACAGTTCAAAAACATCCATTTATTGGCGTTAGGCTAATTGGTGATTAACGAATGATTCAAAGAAGACAAAGCATGACCATCATCAAGTCCTGCATTAGATCGTTGACAATGTGCATCATCTGTGACAGAATTTTGTTGAATTACCACTAAACACGTAATGAAGACTTGAAAATGGGCCGCATCCATTTTTAGAGCAGGCTAGTTTAAAAAGATGAACACAGATATGAATAACAGCAATCGCCAAATCTAACAGAGCTCAGTTTGTCAGCCCTGATTTTTGTGTTGTTCATGTGTAGGAAACCCAAGAAGAAGTGAGATAAGCCAAAAATATGATCAGACATTGCATATGTGCCCAATCAGCAACTATTAGGAGGAATATAAGACAAGACAAACACACCGCTGATGCTGACTTCCAGCATGAAACAGGCTCCCTGTTAAATCCATATCCTGACAAATGAATTTAAAAACCTTCTTTTAAGTCCTGAATGATCAGACTGCATCATATTTTAGGACCCATGGTAACACAATCACAGGGGCATCAAGAGTATCTTACTTGTGATTCCTAGAGTGTCTCAAAGTAGAACATTTGATTTATGCAAATCATTGCATTTTGTTTTTATTAACATTTGAAACAGCACTGGCTTTGTATCACGGGGGGCGGAGCCTTCTTTTTGTGGATTCCCATGATCCACTCCTATGGGTTTCTTTTTAGTGGTATAGTGCCTATCAACTCTTAACTGTGCATGCTTCACTACAAGCCTCATTAGTGCACTCATGAAGCATTCATGAAGCAATTTAGTTCTTAAGTTGTTATTTATTTAAGAACTTTCTCTAATGGATGCACTGGGGTTCGGTATTTTGTCCAAGGACTTTTTGACATAATAACAGTACGAGCTGACCTCCGACCTCTGAGCCACATATTTCCATCGTTCCTCTTTATTCTGTATTCTGTTGCAGGGCTAACACACAGAGACAAACACCATTCACACTGGTTGTCAAATGGTGCTATATAAAAAAAACTGAAGTGAACTACAGGTTAGTTACTGCTGATTAAATGATCATATAAATGTAGGCGATGCTGTTACACAGAGTGAGTTTTCATGTTTATTTTGGAACAGTAATAAGGTCCTCTCAGCTCAGAAAACCAAATTCAAGAAATCTTTATCAAAACAGATCACCCTTTGCTGACAGTGGCAGCAGAGCGCATCTGTAAAATCTGCAGGGAAACGTGATTGCATCTCGTAGCTTCCTGTAACTTCACTGTGGGCAGTATTTTAAAAGCCCATACTCATGTTTAGCAGAGGAAACAACGAAACATTTGATATCCTTAAATACAGAAGAGATCTCTGCTAAATGCAAGAAGCAACCCTCAGGCAACCACAGCTATGCAGTTTGGGAAATATTACATGAAGATTATACTAAATTTCTCAGACTGCAAGAGGAAGATCCTGTTGCATAAGCAGAGAGCTGACTGGCTAATTCATATAAAAGTTTCATCTTGAGGATAATTATAAGTCTTCTGGAAGGAAGAGAGTGACATTATTAAGCTCGCATAACTTTCGTTAAGTTCTTTTCGTTATTTCAGTCTGACAGCTCTATTTTGGTTTGGTACAGTTAGTTTAATTCACATTTATGTACATCATAATTAGAAGTCAAAGCAAGCATCAGGCTGCAGGGACTCTTGTTTTTCTTATCTATGGGGTGGAAAGGTGACATCTTATAACATCGTATAACTCTTTACAGAAAAAATATAAGCCATATCACCTACATGTGCATGGCTCTTGGTGAATAATCCACAAGCTGCCTCATCGCCTCGCCAACGTAAATGCAGCAGCTAAGGTGGATATCGCTGTTTCATCCAATCACGTTTCATGCACATGGCTACAGACTGGTCACATGGTTGGCCACCGTTGTTGGCCCTGCAGCGGCCACCTCAGCTGGGCTAATGCACTTGAATTGTGAGCGGTAAGAAAACAGAATTCAGTTTACTGAATCTGCAGTCTACTGACATCTAGTGGTGACATTTTACACACTGTAACTTTAAGAATCTCGGGATCTTACTCGCAAGTGATGAGAAGCTAGCAGAGAGGTGCTGCATCAGCCATAGTGTGAGAGCTGTAGAAATGACTGTTTTAACTTCCAGGTCTGAAAAGTAAAGCCAGTATAGAAGTCCAATTGAAGCAGGGGGCAACTCCACATATTTTTGTTACCTCAGCAAACATTTTCCTGATGACCTTATGGCCTCCGTCGGTGATTTCAGGTCACACTGAACAGAACATGAAGTTCACTTTTGTTGCTTATGGTCATTATAAGAGGCAGACAGTAGGATGATCCCGTACGGTGAGTCGGCTGCTAAGTTGCCACAAGTTGTTAGGCAGTGAGTGTGCTTAGTCAGTGTCGCAGTCAGAGCCACCCCTTGCTCATCATATCTGCTTTCAAAACACCAAGATGGAGATGGCTGATAATGCTCAGGTCAAGGTTTTAAAACAGGTCTCCACTGACCAGCAGGTGACATCATGGTGGCTACTTGCATCTTTTAAAGTACTTATGAGGCCAGCTATCATCTATTACACTGAGCTCTAGGTAGAAACAGAATGTGGGAGTGGCTGAAAAACTGGGCTCAGCCTCAGACGTTACAGAGGAGCTCAAACACGAACAGGGAACTTGGACGTGAGAGTGATTTAACACACAGAATCTGCTGTAACTACACAACAAACAGGCATGGTTAAACTCTGTTCAACGCACTTTTGTCTAGCTTCAGATTTCCCCCTTTGCCTGTACTTTGAAGGTAGCCATGAGATTCTATAAAATGGCCTAAACACACACTGCAGGACACCGGCCCTCGAGGCATGGAGTTGAACACCCCTGACTTAGACCCTTCATAACTGCTTGTTCTACTTATCTAGGGGAATTGCAGATTCAGCTACACCATACCCTCACATGCTGGTATATGTTGTAAAGCCAATAAAGGAAGTCCTACCATTGTATGTCACTCTGGGTTTGGTTAAACACAACACAAGGTGAAGATCCATCTCATCTGAGGCCAAAAACTTGGAGCACACAGGGCACTTGAAGCCTGGAAGAGAGAAAGACACCAGCAGTGAGTAAAACATGGAAAGTGGAAGATTAAAAAAACAAAACGAATGTGCAACAGCATTAAAGTGGCAAACACTGAGTCTTTTCTTCTCTCCTCACTCAGCACAAGTTGGTGTTGTGTTGTTGCATTTCATTTCCACTTTGTCCAGTGCTGTGAAAGAGACTGTGAACACTCTTTTTCTGCCCAGACTGGGTAGAAATTATTGCTACAGCCAGTTCTTGACTTAACTGCAACAAAACCTGCGCTACCAGAAGATTTCACCTAATAATGCATTACCAGACACGTTACTGCACGAGATAACCAGTGTGTCAGAGCACACTGTGATGGTCGGTGTGCCTGATTATTGAAGAGAAGGTTATAATCTTTCAGCAATGACATATAGTTTCATACATTTGGTTTATTTCTGTGCACAGACTGCTAGTTTCATTATATCACTGCTCCCACCCAGGATTTAGTCCGCCCCACATTACTGCACAGACATACACTCATCACTGTTAGACTTACAAATATTTAAAGCCCATCCTGTACAAACAGTACTAATACTGAATCGTGGGAGTGACCTGTAAACTGCTTTGCAGGTTTTTTTTCCTTATAATTGCTTTTCAGTTGCAGTACCAGAAGGCTGCAGCATCATATTGTGGATATATGAGTGCTGTTTATCTTTCTCTGAAAACAGAAACAAAGGTTTGATGGGACTGAAGTTTCCTGGCTGGAACACTAAAGCGGTAAGCTGAGAGGAACAAAAATGCTATTTAGAGCTCAGCACAGTTACTGTAGGTGATAACTCAACAGATAAATGAGTCGCAAGTACCACAAATGTATTTCAGTAATAACCCCATTTAATAAAAATAATGATGGAACAAAACACTATTTGAAATAGCGAGGCCAATTATTTGTTTGTGCTATGCCCCGAAGACATTTGAGTGTGAGATCAAAAGATTTACATGAGGAAAGAGTTGCTTTGCATCGTGTCATATGAGATTGTTTAATTATTAAGTAGCCCTAAAAATCTATTCTCAGTTTAAACTGTGGCTTTCACATGTGACGACGGCATTTGTAATTAAAAAGGGCAGCGAGCGGTCTCTGAGAGAAAAGCTGAAGCTGTGCTGGACTTTTCACTCCTGCACTGTTTTCCCCAGTGTGCCTGTAACATTAAAGAGATACCAACTGAAGTTCAGCTGAAGACCGACTGAACTTCTGTGTAGTATCACATAGTGCCATGAAATAAGATGGTGCAGAATCAAAGTAATGTTTCTTTATCCATGAAAGTGGTGACATGGTGGTTTGGCAAAAAGCCAAAGGCCTATTAGGCCTTACTGTTCCAAGACTGCGCTGTTCTGGACAGACAATCTTCTCGAGTTCTTCTGTCAGCCCTTGGTATACAGGACGTTCCTAACTCACTGCAGGTATTTGGTGGTTGCAGCTTTTGTAGCGGCCTGTTCGTGGTTCCCATTTGCCTGCGGGATCACCAGGTACTTGTAGCTGTCCTCAATGTCTACAATGCTGCCTTCTGGTAGTTCGATCCCCTCAGTTCTGCCTACCTTTCCTCACTTTGTTACCATCCAACTACACTTCTCCAGTGTGAATGACATTCTGATATTGTTGCTGTAGGTCCTAGTGGTGTGCATCAGGGAATTGATGTCTCGGGTATGGGCAGCTTGCAGGTTCCCTCAGTACTGCCTTGCTCTTGGCCTCTAGTCTCGTTCTCCGTGGAGGGTACTCCTTCTTGTGGCTGTTCATCTTGTAGCCATTCATCACTGCTGACATAGTGCAGATCAGCTGATTAGTGTCGGTGATGGTCGGAGTAAGGATTGTCCGTGATGCTGCATTCACATCTTCTAGCAGACCTTCAGAGAGTACTTCACGTAGCCTTGGTAATTGGCTACGGAGGGTCCAGGTTTCCAGCTTCACCATGAGCCTCTTTTTCAGTACTTGGGGCTTGGTACCCAATCTCAGGTGGAGGTGATAATGACCTGACCTGATGTCCTGGCTCCCCCTTTTTGTAGCATTTGTGTTGCACCTCAATGATCTGAATGTTGGAACACTGAGTGTTTTGCGGTCCGTTCTCTGGGTATCGAAGATTCCAGAGGTCCCATATCATGTAACCCCTTCAGCTGGGGATACATGTGTAGTAGCATTCCAACAGCGCCCTGATTTCATCCCTTGCACACTTCCTTCTTGTTCCAGTAGGCAACTTCTCATCAGTATGTCCTGGTTCCTCAACACCTGACGCCGACCTTGTTGATCCCAGCGACATCCGAGCCAGTATGGTTCGGTTATCTCTCTCGCGCTCGTATTCGAGGTAGGCTTGGTTAGCATAGTACCGTGAACGTGTCTGTATATTGTGCTTTGTCTTATGTTGATGGGATTATTTTTATGTGGTGTGTACAAATGCCAGGTGACTCTGCTGCAATCAAACATCCCCTCTGGGACAAATAAATGTCATTTATGTGCAATATGTGAACTGTACAGCAGTGACAGCAGTGTTTACACACAGACAGCCATGGATTCAATCACTACATGTATTAATAAATGATTAATCAGAGACAGTTGGAAGCAGATAATTACATAAATTATGCTGCATACTGTACATCACACCCCCCACATCCAGTAATTATCCCTTTGTTCCAACATCCATCACAATCTTGTTGTCAGAATCTCAGTGGAGACAGCAAATTCTGCAGTTTCCCGTCACATTGCAGATTTCCTCCTCCACTATCCATCAGCAGTTCTGCAGCAGGGGGCAGAGTGTGACATATCACAGCCAGGTGACAGAGTATACGTGTGTGTGTGTGTGTTTGGAGCTTCCTACAATGTTAAAATCTGTCCACTGAAAGGATAAATGGATTAAGGCAGTCAAAAACACCGTTTGCCTGACCGCTGATTCACAGCACATGCACACACACATGCACATCTTTTAAGACCTGCTGGCCATATGCTGACAATTAGGCATGTACAGTCTAGGTGTGTCTATCTGAAATAGAGAAATGTGGATGGATCCAGCTCTGCACGGCTCCACCGCTCATTCTGAAAAATGCTAAAAGCCAGAGCTGAGCCCTCCCTGTGAGGCTGCGATGACTCATCCACTATTCTGTATGGGCTGCTCTCTCCGCTACATTCAATTGCTGCACATGTCCTCGTGCGTGTCTTTCTGAGGTCATACCTGCTGTTGGTCACATTTAAACTCTCAAACAATATGCCTCCTAGTATGAGTTGCACAGACTGAAATAATGACATGAGTGTTATTTATCACCCCGTCCGATGTGCATCTTTTACTTTCCTGTAAAGTGCTGCAGTCAACAAAGTCACATGATGTGAAACATCTGTTTCCTCCAGATAGGAAGTTTGAAATTTCTGAATTCCCCAAAACAAACCAGAAGAGAAGTAGAATTTACATATATATATATGAAAAATCATCATCATCATTCTGATAAAAGCAGGGGTGTAAAACAGCTCTGACACAAAGAGGGGAACACTTTGTTTCTGCTTGCTGCTCCTGCTTTCAGCCACAGCACAACACTGCTGTAATAAGGATGCCTGTAAATGTTAGTGAAAGAAAAAAAGCATACAAACAAAAATAATAAAACAATAAAAACAAAAATATGATATGTTTGGGGAAACTGTTTGACTGCTTTCTCTGATGAAACCCTCAAAAACTTCAGCTACTTTTCCTCTTTAGTTCAAATAAGACTGGATGACTTTGATCTTGAAAACCCCCCCACTGTGAAATATTTTAAAGTGGACCCATTAGGCTGTACCTTTTTGTTACTTTCACAGAGATGGATGTTCATTTTAAACATGGCAACATTTCAAATAATAAAGCCAGTGTACAATAATCCCTGTGAGCCAAAAGCTCAGGCTTCACACTGTTTTTTCTACTCGACTCTCTGTGATGTCAGAGAGAGGATATCCTTAATCACCTTTGGGCATCTCCTGGTATAAAGTCCTGATCTGTTACTGGTGTTAATTTAAAAAGGCTGCATTTCTCACTGTGAAGAAGCCGCTTTATATGTAAGGCAACATCAGAATCGACAGAAAAAATAACTTTAAATAAATCCACCCAAGAGTCTGTATTTTCTGAATTGGTATTTATTAGCAAAACAATCAATAACAATGCATTATGCCTTATTGACTTAATTGATTTGCTCTTGTGTTATCACAGCTCAGTGTGAGAGTCACACTTGTTTCTCCTGTAGCTGTTCTCCCTCACAAGTCAGGTGAGGTCAAAAACCGACCAAATGTCAAGTTACACTGGGTGGAGCTTAAGCTCACAGGACTGCAGTTAAGGTGTTGTCGGAGCTTTGCAGTTGTGTCATTTGACTTGACCACAAACATATAAAGGAAAGCTGTTATTTTCTGCTGATCCTTATCTATTAGCTTCCTTCCCACTAACAACTGCTGTGTGACATTATGGTAGGTATTCCAGCTGTGACCCCTGAAGCACTTCCCACCTAATTTTTTTTTTTTTTGCTGTTGTTTTGTTTGTTGGGACCAGCCAATCAAAAAATGGTAAGCTTTAAGGGGGAGGAGCTAAAACTGCTTTTTTGAGGCAGGAGATGAATTCTGGTCTTATTACTGTACATGGAAATGAACTTAGTATGTCTCCTTTTATTATTTCATTATACGGACAATGCTCCTGTGGACACATTTACAAAGAGGATATGTAAAGGCATAAAACAAACTTTTATATGCATGTATATGTGTCCATCTAACCATCGACATTTGTTTATGCACAGCTCCCTTAAGCTCACCTGTCACAGTCTTTCAATCAGGTTGAGGTCTGGCCTTTGACTGAGCCACTGTAACACCTTGATAGCTTGTTTGTGGATCACTGTCCTGCTGCCTAACCCAGTTTGGTCAAGCTTTAGCTTTTGGACAGATGGCCTCACATTTGAGTCTAGAAAACTTTGGCATAGAGTTGACGGTCAACTCACTGACTGCAAGTTGCCCAGGTCATAAATCATTATGCACCACCATGGTCTACACCTGGTATGAGGATTTAGTGTTGTTTGTTGTCTCTAATTGTGACGCTCTGCCTTATAACCAAATATCTCAACACACATAAAACTCATTGGTATAAAAATGTCAAATTGGGGTAATGACATTCATAGCATCCTTTCTTAGATTTTACCCAGCACCTGAGCTGACAACTGTATACAAAAATCTGTAATGGTCAACAGATTAGCCAATAATAAACTGTTCATATTTCATACTTAACAAATCTACGACATGTGCAGAAGTCTGCACGGTTTGAAATCTCCCCTCATTTCTCAACGCTGTAGTCTACAATCACATTGTAGTTTAATGAGTTTTGCTTGGAGTATTAAGCCCAAGATTGCATAATTCTCTCAATTTTTATTGAAGTAGTTATGAGTCTCATGGTATAAAAGAAAAGGTTAAATGGCAATAAAAATCTCAGGCTACTGCGCTTTATAATAAAGACATAAATAGTATCTAGTGACCAAGTTTTATTTGCAGAAACACAAAAAGAATCAGCTTTCCTGACCGCATAAATGTAAATAAATGTAAAATAAAGGGCAACCTTATTCTCCTTGCACCATTCTCTGTGCTTACTATCTGACACACCTACAAGAATAAAGGACTGATATTAATTAGCCTCTTAACCTGCTTAAAGCTGATATTTTCCAGGACACACCACTGTAAATAATGTATTTATATTTGTAAATGTCAAAGTTTAGTGTTTAGTGAATTAAAATTAGCTGGTTGAAAAGGGCTAAAAGCAGTACATTAAAATGCATCAGATGAAACTGGGTTAATGCCTTACTCACATCGTCCTTGCTGGTTTTAGTTGCCAGGACATGAGCTCACCTCATGTCATATCATTTGGAGAAGGACCTGCTCTAGCTGTTTCTCAAATTTTGGACCGTGTGTTTCTTGGTGTTAGGTTGTGCAAATTTGATGAATACAGTGCTACAGATGACACTAGCTCGTTGTCTTTAACAACTGTTAGTTTTGCTCTGCTCACCGTTCTTTTGATAGAAATTTGTTAACAGCTGACTTCCCTCAGTTGCTTTATTTCTTATGATTTTGCTTTCTAAGAGAAAGACATGAGTCACAGTGCACATCAGCAGTTGTCGGCTAGAATAAATTCATAACACCTAAAAGCCTGTCCAGCTCCGGATGGACTAAACCAATCTGGGTAAAAATGAGTGTCTCCATTACTTTTTGGAATTAAAGTTCATTCACACGACTGATTTATTGAGGAAATTTCATTATGACACTAATTACTTTGAAATGAAAAATGAAAACAAAACCAAATTTTTCATTCTAGGCTTGCAAGGGCCCTTCCCACCATTGGGGCCCTGGGTAGTCAGTTCCACTTTTTTCGCCACTTTAAAGTTCCTGGTTATGAAGGCTTGAAATGTGGTGAGTGAGGGAGCAGATGTAAGTGTGAGACTGCACAGTTAGATCCTGGAAAAAACTCCTTTCTGGCACTGAGAGGGATCAAAATTGACATATTTAAAAACATTTATTCAGTATGACCCGAAACAAGTGACTAGTTAGAAACTTCACTGATGGACATAACAACCTAAGGTTCTCATTGACACCACTATGATCACCAGCTGTCCAGTAAAGCACAAGGAGATGATCAGCTTTAAATTTGATATGGTTTTTGCTTTCCATGCGCAGTTTTCAGCTCTTTTTCTTGCTTGTCTTTTGCCCCGTCTCCCTCTTCAACCAATCACAGCAGATGGCCCCGCCCCTCCCTGAGCCTGGTTCTGCCGGAGGTTTCTTCCTGTTAAAAGGGAGTTTTTCCTTCCCACTGTCACCAAAGTGCTTGCTCATAGGGGGTCATGTGATTGTTGGGTTTTTCTCCATATGTATTATTGTAGGGTCTGCCTTACAGTATAAAGCACCTTGAGGCGACTGTTGTTGGGATTTGACGCTGTATAAATAACATTGAATTAAAATTAATTGAATTAAGACTTACTGCAGGATTGTTGTCAACAGTATGTTGTACACATGCAACATTTTTTTGTAATCTTGGTTTTTATGTATTATCCACTGATTATTAAAGAAGATTTAGCATGTGTTGAGTGGAAGAGAACCTCAGTACCTCTGACCCTCCTTCACTGTAGTCCAAAGACTACCATGACACAAAGTTCTCCTGAAAAGCTGCAAGCCAGCAGCTTCTTGGCTACAGACTCAAAGCTTCACACACTGTTACCCAGGATGCTTCATACTTTTGACTGTATAAGCACCTTATCTTTGTTCCCATCTAATCTGCTGTTTGGAGAGCATCCCTGAGCCCCGTGTTCATTACCCACTGTCCTTAACTCAGCTCTCCTGCAGCCCCTGTGTCAGCACATCTTGCACACCATGCTATTAAAAGGGATTTATGAATCGGCAGTTTATTGATCACTTCCCTGATCATCCAACTGGTGTGGCTGCACTTCAGTACCTCAGCTCATCGTACACAAACGCCTTCCATGAATCCATCAGCATATGCATGAACACCACTGCTCACAATCTTTTTAATATTAACTTCAGGTTTTTCCAGAGCTAGGCAGATTCTTAAGCTGAGAACTGGCAGGGATAAGAAACTGGTAATCAATCATGACCAAGTAAATCCCTTTTGTCTTTTTTCACTGCTCTTCTTTGTCACCTGAACTGACAGTCTGGGGAATGAGGGCAGCATACAGATTCATAAATACATAGGAACCTAAGGCTCCTGAAACAAGGCCAGAGAAAAGGTCTGCGCTCCCAATCGCTACTCGATAGTTTGATTTGAATCCACTGAGGTGTTGTACACAGGCAAGATTAAACAAACTATTTTTATAAACACTTATGGGCCCGGCTGTACAACACAGAGACCGCTCCCCATAGCATCACTCTGTGATCACAAGCAGCCTGAATTCCACAGAGATTACAAACTTTAAATTAGCTATGATTTTTGCTTTTTATGGACACAGTTGCAAAACTGTTTGACTGCACCATGAATTTTGGTGATTTAACTTGCACAGAAGGTGCATTTCAGGGAACGAGCAGCAATTACAAAAACATCTGGATTAGAGTTTGGAAGGAAACAACAATATTAGCCTTGTGAGATCCTTAATGCTGTTAACATTAATAAGGATCTAGTTGCACTGACATATGATAATCACCTGCTGTTTTGCCCATGTCCTCATTGCAGTAACCATCCACAGTAATGGAAACATACTTGACTGAAATAATACTTCTGCATGAATCAATAATGAAATGACTGAATGAGGAACTTACGCCGGCTTCAAGTAACAAAGTAGCTACAGACAGTCAGTATAAGGCTTTGATTCTCTCTTGGCCAACAAATTCTTAGATCGTTTGAAACCTTGGGGTTTATGTCTGTGGAAGTTCTCAGTCATTCAGGTCATGATAGTATAAGCGCTTGGAAAGAAAGCGAATGGACTTCTTTAAGTTTCTTGAAGACGTTCCACCTTTCATCCGAGCAGCTTTTTCCATTCTAAAACCAAATGGTGGAGAGTCCCTGGTATATAAGGGAGCTGTCCTTAACAGGGTCATTAACCCATACTGATCATGTGCCTCACCACATGCACCAGGGTCATCAATCACCTGAGAGGTGAAATGTCTTGAAGAAAATACAGTCGGTCCTTAGACTTTGGGGTTTAGGTATTTAAAACATGCAGAACACTAAAAATAAATCGACATGATCGGGGATTCTAAATGTTTCAAAGTAAGTCAGTGGATCTAGATAAGATGCAAGGGAGCCCCATCCTTAGACAGAAAGCTGTGAGGGAGCAGAGCTGTACTGATGCTGGACACCACTGAGGGTCATCCTTTTGACAGCTGGGCTGAAAAACTGTTGACCCATTGATGTATATATAGTTCATGTTACTGGCACTTTCACTCCAAGGCAGAGGGTAAAAAAGGAAGTGAGTGGAATAAAAAGAATATAGAGATGAGTGGGCAGAAGAGAGCAGCAACAACAGGGGTATAAATAAACATGCTTGCTGAGGAAAGAGCTGGATGTAGTGGAGATGATGCGAGGCAGACCTCCTGTCTAATGCAGCACTGCCTTCTTGTTACGTCAGCCTGAGTCTTTCTGTCCTTCCCTCAGTAAATTTTAGTATCACACACAAACACAGAGCACGAGGAGGACATGGCGTCGGGTCAGTGTGTAAAATCATGCTCAGGTTCTAGTTTACAGAGTTAGCAGACTGAAAATGGCCAGCTACGTTACCAGATCAGCCCTGGAAGTTTGGATGAATTAGCTGAGCTTTAACACCGTATGTTGTTATGTGAGATAGCTTCTGTGTTGGCTTATACGCTGCATTTAGCTAACATCAGCTAGAAGAAAGACGGGTCAGAAAACTAAAACTGTTGTCACAATGAAACAACTAAATAAAGTTCTCTAAAACAGCTCATACAGCCTGTTAGGAGGAGATGTTGTGTCATAAAGAACCATTACATACATGTGAAACAGCAAAAAAGAAGCTCTTTAGAGGTCAACATCTTAATAAAATTATGTGTGACTGCTTCATAGATGGAGTACTGAATGGCTGTACTTATTTCCCATCTTGTGAATACATGCAGTATTTTGAAAGCACCTGAGACTGTCTTATCTGTCAGAAACACACCACCACTACCATAAACTTCTGTGGGCTTTAAAGGGGCTTTCCGCTGTTTCCACTTACAAGTCAAAGTGTGAGGAAAGGTTTCAGCAGGTGCTGTGTGCTGTAATCATCTGCCCTCAGAAGAACAGCATGGGGCGGTTAAAAAAACAAAACAGTGGCAAACACTGTCTCTTTATGCTTCACATGTGGAGTATGAGGGGATAACCGTGTGTACTAGAAGAACAAGACAGTTAAAAGCCACTTTCATTTTCTCTGTGATGTCCCTTCACACACTATCAGATGCTGTGTAGACTGTACAAATGAGAAATCATGAGAAGTAAGATATAAGATCATCTTTACTGTCACTGCTGCAGGAGCAACGAAAAACTGTTCAGCTGCATAAATCCAAAATGTAAAACAATAACAATATAATATAGTGCAAAGTGGAGTCAGTGGAGTGTACACTACCTGCTCTACTACAGTTACAATGTTCACCAGGTCCACCACGGACATGTTTCTGAGAAATCACTGGCACTCCAAAGACAACTCGAAGGACAATGAACGTCTGTTTGCATTTATCGAATAGCGAGAAACATAACCCAAAGTTAATATTCATTAATACAGCAGCGATACAATGATTAGAGGACTATGCATCAGCTTTGAGATTACAGGTTGTTCTTCTATTCAAGGTGAGAGGACAACACTGTGAACCAATAAACGCATATCAATGATCTTCAGTGAAACATTCATACCAGTATTATAAATATATTCCTCTAATCTATTCACGCTGCACAGCTGTGCACAGCTGTGGCAGTTTCACTCACATGACGTTGCATATTTCTCCTGTTTGGACAACAAAATAAAGGCTGGCAAATAGGGCTGGGCCATATTATACCGTTCACAGTAATACCGGTACAATGATAGGCAATGATAAGAAAATGAAATGCATGCGCAGTGCCTTTGTTTTCATACACACATGGCCGAAAAAGCACGGCGGCAACGGAGAATGAGAAGGGGGAAAGTGGATTGTTGAGTGAAACGGATGAACCAGAATTGGTTTGTAAAAATGGTGCCACTTCAGTGATGTGGAACTGGTTTGGTGTTTGTCCGTCAGACACACAACAAAGCACTTTTTTTTGTAGAACATGCAAGCGGGCCGTCGTTATTGCCGTATTTGTCGGACTAAGGTGCTCGTAAATCTGGGAGTAACCTGGGTCCTAAACTCCGTCGCTTCAGGTCCCAAAGTCAAACGAACACTGCAGCATCACTGAGAGTTACAAACTGTCTAAATTCTTTCATCTTTAATAAAACGATCAGCATTGCTGCTTTACCAGGTGTAACTATGAAGTTTAACATCCAGGCATCCATGAAAACAGGATTTATTACATTTAACGGAGTTAGAAGTTAGCACCAAGTTAGCAGGAAGTTAGCTCGCTAGCTTCCACCTAAACATGATATAGCATGTTCTGACTGAGAGATTTCTGAAACATTCAAACGTACAGCTCTGCTATCACTTCCAACATAAATGAAGACAGAAAACTAAACAGCTGTGACGTTTGTAGGGTTACTGAAGTTGGGCTAGCTGGTATATAATGATGTGCTACGTGATCGCTAGCGACACAGCTATGTTAGCATAGCATAAACACAGTGAAGCTGGAGGATGAAGGCTAACACTTTTCCACTTGATAAAAGTTAACGTGAGGGTTCCTGATGGTTAGGGACAAATGCACTCGCATGGCAGGATGCTGTAAACGGACCAAACTTCAGTCAGGAGAACAACTGAGATAATCCATCCACAATACCAGGTTAGTCATTAATATACTGCAACAACATGGGAATAGAGCAGCTGTGATGGAATACAGCATTAATGAATCAATGGTACAGAAGTGGAGGAAGCAAGAAGTTGAATAAAGTTTGATTTATCTGACTGTTTTGTTTCGCTTAATCTGCCTTATAATCCCGTGCACCTTATGGTCCGAAAAATACATATTTGACTTTTTTATTTGGCACACTGCAGTTTAATGTTGCAAAGCATCTCTTTTTAACTTCAGTGGATATTATACATGGTTATGCTGAGGATATGTCAGCCCATTTCTACTGGAAATGCCTTTTGGTTAAACTGTCAGCAAGGAATTTGCATTTGCACTGTTAAATTTTTATATAGCTTTAATGCACATAAAAACAGCTGCTTGTTTATGTGAAAATAAATGGATGGGGTTTTTTTGCGCTAGTAAAGTTGTGGAGTTTTGTCTGGCAAAAATTATATAGTCAGTTAAATCGTTATCGCAAATTTTCAAATATATATCGTGATATATATTTTTGGCCATATCGCCCTGCTCTACTGGCAAACATCACTTGTTGCTATAGAATACTCTAAGCTCTGCGAACCATGGATGATCGTGCTGACAGAATAGGCTGTTGACAACGAAACAAGTTTCATTCCATCTTGAACTATAGCCTTGATTAATGTGATTAGTCACCTGTGTTTATTTATTATTACATATTAACATGGCTGCTGTAAAACAGATCTACTGGCTGATCACAGATGTACTGCTGACATGCAGTGATATGAAAACGTTTCTTTGCTTTACTGAAGGAAAAAGTTGAATTTATTTGGGTCATAGACTATGGATCATGAAAATGAAACAAACAAAAACATTACTATTCTAGTCAATCTGTGATTATATTGCAGGTTGGTAACACAGCAGAAACATCAAATATATTATCCTGGTTGAGGGATAAACCTATTCTAACCTATTCTTAGTGAAACAATAAGTCAAATGATTAAGGTCATTGTTTTATGGTTAAATAGATGACAAAGTAAATGAATCTGTTTGTCAAAGACTGCACTGTGAAATAACAGGGTTACATTAAATATATTCCAGTTTCTCTTTATGTGCACTTTGCCTCTCTGTACCAGTAAATTAAAACAAAAGTCTATGTGCATGATGCAACTCAAATGTGGCTATTCTGGGGTTTTTGGCCTTTAAGTGCTTGTCTTCATGCAGCAGGAGGTACATTGAGGCACAATGGGGCAGAGACTGCAGGATCGGCACCTGTCCAGCTGACACCTGCCTATTTATTGAATAAGATGGCGAGGAGGTGCAGAATCTCTGCAGGAAGAAGAGGCTCAGACATTTACAAAGTATACTGATGTGGGGTTTGGTCACGTTACCATGCTACTGTGGAAAAAAACTATCTTGCTATTGCAAATGTCAGAAGATTTCAAAAAAAGTTAACCTGCCTAAGCTGAATGACAGAATGAGGCATGTTTTATGAAATACCTTGTGATTTCAAGTAGAGCAGCAAGTCCACTGCCCATTACAGTGTGACTAAAATCATTGGAAAGTGTTCTGAATGGTGGAGACCATTTACACCCAAACTACAAAAATGTTACAAGTTTGTTCAGGAGAAACAGAGTAATATAGCTCTTTATCCCACTGTGGTTGCTCTTTCTAGGTGCAAAGTTCTTCATGTAGGCCAGCTTTAAACACTGAGCGGTTAGCAGCTGCTAATCCCAGTGACTAAAGTCTCAGCCAGCCAGCACTTCTAACTAGAGATTTTAGGAAATACATTGTTACAAAGTACCCCAAGTCTGCAGTCAGAACTATGTTGTATATGGAGATATTTAAATATTTTCAGTCAGGTAATTAGTTTTGCTGTTGAACACAACCAAATGCCAGGATGCAAATAGTCAGTGAAACGTATAAAAGCAGCACCCCACACAGAATTCAAGGTCTGTGAGAAATCAGCTGCATTCAGAACAAAGGTTACAAAGTCTAATGTTAGTTTGTCCAGTAGTTCTTCAGCTTGAAGCCCAGCCACATGAAACCTTATGTGATATCTCACAGGAATCCAGCTGCTTTGTAAGTATATGGTACTAGGCTAACGATATAAATTTCTGGTACTATGAAACCCTTTTTGTGAACGACATGACTAACAATCAATCAAGTCATGTCAATAATAATAATAATGATAATAATATGTAACTTTATATGTAATTGCAGCACAAACTTGCTCTGACTCTTCACTTTGAAGCCTTAACATTAGTGTTTTGGCTTCTGCTTGATTTTGGATCCAGAAGTTCCCATATTTACACCAGAAGGTGGTAAAGCACCAAGTTATCAGCTAACAGTCACAAGAACAGTCCAAATCCTTCTAAAAATGAGACAGTTATGACTTTATCATGGTGGAGATTACAAATTATACAAAATCACCGTTGGAGTCAACCACTTCAAGAAGAGGACATGAGATGATACCTTAAACTTCCAGATGTATATTCCATCACAGTCTCAGATCAAGAGTCTGCTGGATAACCTAAGAGTGTGGAGAAACTCTTCGTCCTATGGACATTTTACAGTGTAAAGGTCAGCAGGAAACCCAATCCGAGCTTCACAACACCTTTTTACAAACCTGTCGCTGACGTCACGTCCATGCAGTTAATCACCAAAACACATCTGCTGCTGTATTCAGATGAAGGCACAGATTAAGAAAGCAGGTTAAGTAGCTGATAGCTTATCTCTTCAAGGTAGATTTCTGCTAACCTGGACTGACTTGACCACAGAACTGAGCCCCTGTGATGTGTAATCATCTGGAACCTCATGCTGACCTGTTAAACAGTTCTCCAGTAAAACACAATATTATCAATCTTGGGAGCAGAGAGTGTGTAGGATTTAGATCGCCGTGTCCTTATGCATGAATAATGACAGCAAGGATGGAAAAAGATAACTGTCAGGGACTGGTCTCTTTCTGCAGGGGTTTCTGTTCCAGCTCCAATCTGGCTTTAGGTCTTTGCAGAAAACAGATGAGCAACAAATCCATCCTTCTTTGCAGATGGAACACATTCAATCCCAGAGCAGGAGAGGCCTCCTGCTGATGGTCCAGACCACAGTACTGACTGCGGTAGTGCTACGACATATGTAAACAGATATGTGCTGTAAAAAAAAAAAAAAAAACTGATCACAAACTGACCACAAAACCTTTATCTATCTATCTATTGTGAGTGAATGCTAACAAGTACAGCCCGCTCTATCATCCTCAACCAAAATGCTCATAAATATTATCACTGCACAATGAGTCTTTTTTATTTAGGAGTCAAGCTCATAAACTAAAGCTCAAATGACCTCAAATCAAAGTCATCATTAACTAAACCTGTGATTTTCTTCAAAGGTGCCCCTTAATAACTCTATTTGTTGAAAAATACATGCCAACAGTACCCAGACTGTTCAAAATCTAAGACAGGATATCCTGAGTAAATACACCAAACACCAGCAGTGTGGCCCGAACAGCTGTACTTTGAGCCTTTGGAGTAAGTGTGGTCCCCAAAAACAAAAACTAGAACTACTTTTTCCTTTTCAGGGCCACATTTTGCAGTAACAACTGGAATCAAGCACATGTGATAACTGTCACTGAGTCTTTTACAGCTCTGTGGAGGAATTCTGGCCCATTCATCTTTGCAGAATTATTGCAATTCAGCCACACAGGAGGGTTTTTGAGCATGAACCGCCTTTTTAAGGTCACAGCATCTAAATCGGATTCATGTCCAAAGCCTTCATTTTCTTTTTCTTAAGCCAATCATAGGTGGACTTGCTGATGTATTTTGGATCGTTGTCTTGCTGAGGAACCCAAACGCACTTCAGCTTGAGGTCACGAACAGATGGACGGACATAGACGGCAAGTCTTTCACATCCTGAGGCAACAAAGCAGACCCCACACACACACTAACACCACCCTGTTTTTTTGTTGGTATGATGCTCCTTTTCTGAAATGCTGTGTTAGTTTTATGCCAGACACCGGACACACACCTTCCAAAAAGTTCAGCTTTTCTCTCATCAGTTCACAGACGAGGCTTTATGATCCTTTTGCTGAGCAGTGGTTTTCGTCTTGGAACGCAGCCACGCATGCCATTTTTGGCCTGACTCTCTTTGTCATGGTGCAGTCATGAACACTGAGGCAAGTGAGGTCTACAGTTTGGAAGATGTTCTGGGGTCTTTTGTGAACTCTTGGATGAGTCATCACTGCACTCTTGGGGTAATTTTGGTGGGCAAGCCACCCCTGGGTGGGTTCACCACTGTTCCATGTTTTTGGCATTTGTAGATAATGGCTCCCATTGTGGTTCACTGGAGTCCCACAGCTTTAGAAATGACTTTGTAACCTTTTCAGTAATGAATCCTACTACTACTTCATTAGATCTGTGTAGTTTTTACATGAATCTAACCTGGTGGGATACAATGTCTACATCTAAGCAGGTAGTGAAAGCCACAGTTCAAAACACACAGGTCCTGATGGGAGGCATTTCAGGGTCTCCTGGCTGAAGGTCTTGTTGTCCTAAAGAGGACATCCCTCTTAGAGCTGGGCGATATAAGATTTTTTCATATCACGATATGTTTTTTTCATTTCAGGCGATAACGATATATATCACGATATAAGCCAAATAACTATATTTGTAAGATTTAAATGTGCCGTTGCTCACAAGTAAAATGTGAAATAATTAGCAGCTTGTTTTAATTAAAATATTTATTTCCCATAATAAGTTCAACAGGGTAGATGTACTTAAGGAACATGAGACTTCAGTTTCAGATAAAGGCAAATATTGTAAACTACACAAAAGGCAGCCGCTAAAGCGTTTAAGTTTCAAAATAGAACAAACAAAACAGACTAAATTGTCAATTCCACTTAGAAACAAAATTTTAATTCTAAAAATAAATCTTAGGTCGTTTTACAGAAGAACAGACAAAATTGACTAACTTTTGTCAATATCAAATAAACTGAGAACTAAAAGGAAATTCTCAGGCTACGCCCACACGCACACGGGTATTTTTGAAAACGGAGATTTTCCGTTTTGCTTTTAAAAATAATCCCGTCCACACGTAAACGCAGAAATGAAGGAAAACGCTGCTAGGAACATGCCAAAGCAACAGGTGGCGATATATTCCTAACCGTAGAAATGTTGGCCAATCAGAAGTCTAGAAGCCTCGGTAGGAAATAGTAAACAAAGATGGGGCATAGAAACAGAACCGAGTCGTATGTGTGGAGGGACAGTAACTGTGTGTGTATATGTAAGCATTTAAACACTGCAGAGAGGACAATTAACAGTAACAGTATTGTAGAAATTCATTTCACCGAAACAATAACGTGGCGCACAGTGTGACGTCAAAAAGGCGCACACCTTTGACGCGCTGCGTTTTCTCCGTTTTCTTGTCCACACGTAAATGCAAAAACGGAGTTTTCGAAAATATCCACCCTGGCAGGCGTTTTAGAAATCTCCGTTTTCAGTGACTGAAAACGCCGTTTACGTGTGGATTTAAAGGTGCAAACGCATAGAAAAATCTGCGTTTTCAAAAATACCCGGTACGTGTGGACGTAGCATCAATCTCTCCTTGTTGTATAGCTTAGCTTTTCAAACAGTTTTAACAGTTACTTTAGTCTGACAAAAGCCGAATGACTAATTAGCGCTTTCAGTCAGAGATTGAGCATGCACCGTTTTATTGTATTTCCAGACTTGCTTTCGCACAATTTACAGTGCGGCGCTACTCTGTTTTTGTCAGACTTGAAATAGCGAAATACCTTCACACCACGGAGCTTCTGTGGCCCTTCCGTTTGACAAGCTCTCCAGCATTGGAACCATCATCTGTTTTTTTTTCGTAACCTTCGCTCACGCCTCGGTTGATTTTTCTCTAGTCGGCAAACTCATTTCCTTCATTACCTGGGCGGCCCGGCTGCAAAACAAATACACATGTGCGCCTTTGGCACTTGTGCTGTAACGTAACAAGTCATGTGACGTGACGCTGCGGCTGTGATTGGTTCGGCTCTGCGCTACTTAATTTGGATTGGCTGTTTTTTTTTTTTTTTTAAGAGGACAAGAGAGATGAGGCCTATCGCAATAGTTTAATTTTTCTATCGAGAAAAAGTTATTTCGCAATACATATCGTTATCGTTTTATCGCCCAGCTCTAATCCCTCTGCAGCTAATGATGTCCCAGCCAGTGCATCAGGCCACTGACACTAAAGGAGACTTTGTGTACAACAGGACACAGGAGGCTTCTGTCAACACTAATCATTGCTAGTTCCCAGAATAAGAATGTGATGTCCTATCAGAGGGATTTCTTCATGTAACCTATTTACAGACAGAGTCAGCAGCATTGTGAGTGGACATAAGCTGGATCGTAAGCACATCTGAAAATATTAAGTAAACTTGAAATGAAATGACTTCATTAGGAATCACCAAACATCAAAGTACAGTATAAAGAATCTTAGATTGATTGAAAGCACCTGAGCCCGCCTCACAGTCGCCATGGCAACCTCTGACTGATGTCATGTTTAGCTTCTCTGAATTTTAACTACAAACAAATCAAAAAACACTTTGTATCACATTTTATAACCACTGATCTTACCAGCCAGAATTTGACTAAAGTGACTCTCAGTGTTGCACAGGAGCACAGAGATACTGCACTGTTTAACCAAAGGTCAAACAGGGACAAATGCTGCATGTGCTGTTTGCAGTCGGGCCTGGTGTAATAATGCACCTGCTTCACTTTAGCACTTGTTGTGGATTCACTGCTACAAAGTCATCCCTGCTCTACTTTATATCTAGAAAGACTTCCAAAGTTTCTTCTTTAAAATATTGTAAAAATCACCCTGTGTTGATGTGTGGAGAACTGACTAATGTGTTTTGCGGTTGTCACACCAAATTTAAAAGACAAAGTGAATCAGTTATCGTAACAATGCCGCAGAGGTGAGACTGGCTCTTTTTGCAGGGGTCTTTTTGTTTTTGCAGACATACAAATGCACTGTCTGTGCACTGTGGACAGTAGCTGGCATTTCTATTATTGTAAAGAGACGCGTAGAGAAGCAAAGAATTTACAACCCCGTGCAATATTTAAGACCTTTGACCCCACTATAATTGCTTTTCACTGGGATACAGGAAGAAGCAAGAGAATAGCCGAGTTGGAGATGGGATATCTTTGATTGCCCACATAAAAGTCTCTCAAAGGTCCTAAAATCCAATTTCTCCACCTGGTCACAGGCCAGTCAGTATCTGCATGAAACTAGAGTTTGGTACAATTCAGAACTGTGCCTCTCTGCTGCCAAGCATTTTATCAAACTGATTGAGAGTTATAGCCACACTATAATCAATAGGTGGTCATTTCCTTCATGAGTTTACAGCTTGCACATAGTGACAGAAATACAGACGCCTCAAACAATACAGGTTCACACTACAACTATGTCAGTATGTCTCTGGACACACTGAGTGCAACCACTTTCAGCAATAAGGTGTCTTTCTCTAATTTGATATAATCTCGAGTTCTGAACAGCCTTACTGCTCACAAGCGAGTGTACACAGAGCGCCAGTCCTAAGCCCGGATAAATGGGAAGGGTTGTGCCAGTAAGGGTATAAAATAATGGCCAGTGCGGATCATAAAGAATGACATTTCCACATTGGAATAGTTTGAGCCCAGGTTTACAACAACCATCTCTGGTGCTGTTGGTTTACAGGTTAACGGTGGAAACTTTGCTACTGTTGGCAGACAGAGAAGGGATAGGGGATATGCTGGCCAAAGGATACTGAAGATGCAGCTACGAGACAGGAGGATAAGAGGAAGACCACAGAGGACGTTCATGAATGTAGTAAGGAAGGATGTGCAGAGGTTTAGCGTGACAGAAGAGGATGCTAGGGACAGGGTGAGATGGAGACAGCTGATCCGGTCTGAAGAGAACAGCCAAAAGAAGAAGAAGAAGTAGCAGCAGCCTAATGTCTACGATGGTGTGGAACAACTGTCTAGAACTGCTGTAGAGATGGACCATGCTCCAAACTACACAATACCTGGTGGGTTCTTTCTCCGTCTTTGCTGCTTCAGGAACTCTTACACACAAGAAGGGAACCTGAAGCCATGCACATATAAACTCCCTCCTGTATAAAGTCTGTGTCGACCAACAATGGACCTGAGCTAAGAACGACAACAAAAAAAACCAACACTAAAAGGAGTATTGCAAAAGGCCAGCCCTTTAAATTTCAATTCAATTCAATTCAATTTTATTTATAAGGTGGTAAAATCACACCAATAGTCACATCAAGGCAGGTTATATTGTAAGACTCAACAATACAGAGAAAATCTGACAACAAATCAGACGAGCCCCTACGAGCAAACACTCGGTGAAAGTGGGATGGAAACCCTTTGAACAGGACCAGGTTCAGGGTGGGGCAGCCGTCTGCTGCAATAGCTCTAATAGACAGGATAATAGTTTATAATGACTGATAACATCACCCTGCCAATAAATCTGTTGGGCTCTAAAAGTTAACAATGTTAATGCTCAGGATACTCCGACGGGTAATGCTAATGCTATTAAGGTGAAGTAAAACTCCAAGGACAAGGTACCTGACTGAACATGGTGCTAAAGTGCCCGTGCTGGTGGTGACAGAGGATGAGGGGCATGTTGTGGGGACAAGAGAATACACCTAATACATCAAAACAAAATCACTGATACATGTTAGTGAAGTGACAAGGAATAGGAACAGGAGCTTTGTAGTTGGAGGAGAATGACAGAGGAAAAAAAATGGGCGATGAAATCCATGTAGGTCACAAGTAGTATCTCATATTTCATGGCTCTGTGTAGCTAAAATATGAATATTGTTATTTTTTACTCCCATAAAATCTGTATCTGCATCAGCACCAAAATGCCACAAACCAGCGCATTAAATGCCATTCTGACAGATGCTGCTGGTGTGTCAGATATGAACATGTTCTTTGACAGCAAACGTTTGCAGAAACCTTTGTTTTTGACCACCCCTCTGTGGTTTAACGCTCTGTCGTCATCTCTTTATTTTAATGTTTTGTTCTGCTTGTGTATTTTATTTATTCATTATATAGGAGGAAATGAAGTAAATGCAAGTTTGGTAATCAAAGGTAACTTTGGCCATAACTGACTCAACCATTTATCTGAGGGAAAACAACCACAGCCATGATGCTAGTTTGAAGGTACTCTGCATATTGTTAAATGAAATGTGTGTAAATGTGTGTGAGGTATCCTGTTTGATGAAAACAGCCACTTGAATACATTTAAATGAAGTATATGAACAAATTTACAAACTGATGTCAGGAAAATAAAAAAGCTCAATTTGTAAAGATAATGAGTTTGTTATATATTATTCATGTATCAGCTGTTTAGTCATTTTATGGCAAAATGGATTCTGTCGTTTAATTTTGGTATTGTTTTTGAGTTGAAAAGAATAAAAAGATAATTCACATTAAACATACGAGTCATTAAATGTACCAGTGTTGTGTACTAAGCACAGATTAATTTAAGAGTTTTCGAGCAAATGGTGTATTAGGTTGTAACTGTAACATATATTTAAAGAGTTACAGTGAAAGGAAACACCTGTAAGTGGTAGTATAAACAGAGTTTCACATTTTACTATTACAGAAAGGTCCGTTAATGGAACAGAAAACATGTTAAAGTTAAAGGGAATATCCGTAAGCAGCACAGACGATTCATACTGCCAATCTACAGAATTTTCTGTTTTATCATTTACAGAAAAGTCTATACTCCTAGCAGAAAGTTACAGGATTCTTTGGGAAATACTTTGTAAAAACAAAGATTTTTTTCTTTCTTTTTTTTCTTTTTACAGTGAGGATTTGAATATATACCTGACTCGGCCTTACAGAAGTTGTCAGTCAGTAGTTGTGCAGTGGTTTGTGAAAAATGACCAGTGCTCGTTGGAATTAAAGGATTTTTTTGAGAACCTTACATGCACTGGATAGTTCTGTGCTAAATCATATCATCTGTGACAATATACATTTTTTAAATAGTATAAAAATGTCAAATTATTATGTCATATGGCTTTACACTCCATAGTACCCTCAACAACAGCACAAGCCTGGGCATGTCTGAGAGCCAAGTATCAGCCTCTGATGATGACTCAGTACCTAAAGGGAGCGAGCAACAACCTCCAGCAAAACCCAGCACTTTGCAAAACATGCAAAGCATTCTACCTTTAGGTGGAAACAACAAACGTGTTTGACCACTTCAGGCAAAAACACAATGATGACTAAAACCAGGATACGAAGGAGATGCTAGCAGCTGGTGATATGCAACCAAAATGTAAACAAATGACCAAACACCGCTGGAACCCTGGCTAGCTGCGCTCCATATCACAGGAAGAGCAAAGGGTGGATGGAAATGACTGACAAACAGGGCTTTAAGCAGCTGGTTAAGAAGCTTCACCCAAGACACAACATCCCAGGTAAAAACTCATTTTCAGTGTTATTATGAGACAATATTGTGCAGATCCTGCAAAATTACAAGTTTATCTTATTTTAGCTATTGTTAAATGTTAAGCAGTGTCACTACTAATAATAGTAATGATGCTACTGCTGCTGGCACCTGGTTCAATCAGACTCAAACTTCACATTACAAGTGTCACTAAAAGTAGCTTATTGGGAAAAAAGGATGCACATAAAGGCTGCTCCCTGGAAGCATCAATAAAACATGAGCTTCCACTGAGACCAGACTGGAATATGCAATTTTGCTGGTAGGTGTGTCAGCTGGGACCCACGCTAATCTCTTTTCCACAAGTACCTCCTCAGCTGTTATGGTCGCTTTCCATTATAACTGAGTAGCTCCTCTGTGTGCGTGGGGTCATTATAGCTATGTGTCCAAAAGCCTGTGACATCATTTGTATGCAACACAAACACAAAACGATGGAGGAGGCCGAGGCGATGGTATACCTGCTGCTTGGACCACGGTGTTGACTTTTTGCAGCTGTTTCCCTCGTTGCCGGGTTTCAAAAATGGCGGTTCTGTTTTCTGTAAAGGAGTCGCTCTCGTGAATCTTCGACTTGCGCTGCGTACTGGCCAATCGGTGGCATGCAGTCTCTTGAGGTCACATTTTTATCAACTTGGAACCCCAGCTGAGTAGGCTGGTACTGCCACCTAATGCAAACCCCGAAAAAACTGAGTTGAGCTGAGCAGAGCAGGTACTAGTGAAAAAAAGAGTATACGTGGCAGCTTTTATCTGCTTGCTTGGATTGGCAGAAAGAGGCTCGATTATTGACTGATCCCACTGTGAGGGTGACCATCTTTAAAGGTTTTAATGTCAAAATGCTGCGTGGTAATTTGTAATCCAGAGCAGGAAACAGCCACTTAAATTCACAAACTATTATACCACACAATCTGGAAGGAAAAACCAACACAGGTCACTGTGCACAGCAAAATGTGAAACAAGGTATTCACAAAGTGCAATTCCATACAACATCTAGGCAATGTAGTACTCTAGTCCTCACCCCGATGGCTTTTAGGGGTGAATATGCTATTCAGGCAAATGCCAATTAGCAAAGATCTTATGAATGCAGCATGCTAACCAAGACTGACAGCATTATCAAATTTAATTTCTAATGTCTAATCTCACCCACTGGCCCAACAGTGACATTCCAAAATACAGGGGCCAAAACCATGGGCTATGTCCATCTTTTATATACAGTCTATGGTTCTGACACTAGGAAACAAACACATCCGTTTGTCCATTTGAGACAAACACAGAATGAATGCGTTATGCTGCTCGTCAGACCATTATAGAAGTTATTTAAAGCTCTCTTTCTCATTTGCATTACATTTCTGTCAGCGTTGCATACTCTTCAGCAAAAACACTCTTTCACACAGTTTTTGGCTTGAATGTGGCAAAGCTGCTCTGCTGCATATCCACCAGCCTGTTCTTTAAATGAAGATCCAGCACCTTTAATAAAGCCATCACGCCACCTGCTAACAAGTTTAAATGTGTGTGTATGTATGTGCACACTACTGATGCATGCATGTGGCCATCATAGAAGAAGGATACTGAACGAGCCAAGTTAATTATTACGCTCCTGTCTGCTGACTCACACTCACATTAACAACCTGTGCACACAACCTGCCACATGTGTGCGTGGTGCTCTGTGCATGAATGTGTTTGTTTTAGTAAACATGCTCACATGCACTCGCATACAGCGCCAAAATAATAAAGACTAAAGGTACTACGAAAAATGTGCTTTTACGTATAAAATCTGGTTCGGTAAATGTTCGGTTCACAGGTTTTACAGATACTGTACTGTTTGTTTCACTCCTCCCGCTCACAGACAAATTCAAGTAGGAAGTTGGTGGGAAGGCGGGTTGGCTAAGACTCATTTAAAATGAGCCAAGCCTGTGCAGAAAGCAGTGATCACCACAGTGTGCGTGCTGTTTTTCTTTCTCTTTGACATTCTCCTATTTTGAATGAAAAGCTGCGAGTCCAAATAAATCAGTTCAAATTCTCTGATACATGAACATGTTCTCCCCGTGGATAATAATGAGGGAGTTCTTTCTTTAAAAGGTGTTCAATCTACTCTGGTGATGTAGGTCTGATTGCTGCTCTGAATGAATTGCAGGTAAACACCACAGCATGTTTTGCAAAGCCTGCATGTCATCCACTCATGCAACAATCACCTCCTCTTTCCTAATAACTGAAATATAGAGAAAACGATCACAGTCTGAACCACTGATGCAGACACAGTTGGTAGCAGGTGTAGGTAGGGGTGGTGATATAGCCTCCAAGTTCTTTCACAATCACCAGCTTGCTGGCATATCCTCCTGGTTGGGCCTGACAGCGATTCCACCTCAAAGGATGAAACAAGTTTCCATCTTTAACATGAACAATTTTCTTCCATATTTTGCACAAATCTTTGTTGGAGGTTCTTGGAGTAGTTTAATAATTCATCAGAGCCACTGCTGACTGACATGCATGGGCTTGTCTGCTATCTGTCTGTTTGTGTTTGTCCATCCCAGAGAACGTAAATGCATGGTTGCTATGTAATTAATATATTGATAAGAAACTTTTATATCATGTAAAAGTTTATATTCAGCATTATGGATGTGATGATATGGAACAGCGCTAACTTGCAGTAGAAATTTCAATGCGGACACGACAGGTTTCAGATAAGTGTTTCTCTGCTTCCTGCCATTAAATCTCCAAGGCTTTGCAACACTACAGGAAGGATGTGTACGATTCTTCCAGAAGATATTCCTCCATTTGGTCTTTTCATGAAGAGCACTGTCAAACACAATGACCCAAAACTTCCTGATTCAGTTCATTCAGTACCCTGGCATTATGATTCACAGCATTTCCATTGACAGCACATTGGTCAATGGATGGAGGGACTCGGAGCGGCGTCCTGTCTTGAGGCTAAAGCTTAGAATGGTGAGACACACTGGCCCTAATGGTTGGGGTGCTATGTGTCAAACGTTGAGGGAGTCTCATGTAAAAAGATATGCTTCTTATATTACTACGAATGTGTGATGTGAAGTTACAGTGTTTTAGCTCTTGGTTTATTTGATAATAGAGCTGGGAGATATGACCCAAAATTCATATCTCGATATTTTTTAGCTGGATGGCGATATAAGATATATATCTCGATATTTTTTAAAGCCATAAAATAAGAACAAAAAGAGAGTTCTTAGTCAAAGCTGTGTCCCAGATGTCACACAGGCACTTTTATTAACATACAGCATAGATGTACATGAAAAAAACTACTCAAAAATAAATTATGAGCATTTATTAAATAATGATGCTCTATGAATAAAAGAAAACAATGATGTTTTTGTGCATAACAAAGAGCTCACAATTGTGCAGTCAAAATGTAAACTAACAGACGCTGAGCATAATAACAAAGACAGATTTCACAGCTGCTCTGTTCCCAACTTCTACTGCGTGACTGACAGCCTGGAGTTTGAAATCCGCCAGTAACCATGGCCGTTTTTCAATATGCGTACTTGTGCGCATTTTGCGTTCTCGTGTACTCGTGATACGTCATCAGTCGGAGACCAAGTACTGTTCCAATTGGCACGCATCAAACCGAGAACGCGAAAAAGTCCCGGATGTGTTCTCGCTCCGCCCGCTTTATCGAGCATGCATCGGTGGTGACTTGTGTGGACTTGGTACAGCTAAATATCCCAGAATGCATTTCGTCCGAAACTCAGACAAAGGCCGTTTCTCAATTCTCAAATGCGTGAGTACGCATCAAGATTCTCGCCAGTGCGTCTGCGCCGAGAATGCGAGCACGTACTCACATACTTGAGAATTGAGAAACGGCAATTGTCTCTGAACAGGAGCCATTTATGGTCCTTATACACACTGTCACGGTAATATTACGTTGAAGCACAGTACGTATCACTCCGCGAGGCTCCTCGGTAGCCGTAATGCTCCGACAATCCATCAAGCGGTGCAGCTCCGTAGCTTAGCAAAGTCGTACTAAAACATTTTTTGACAGATTGCTGAGCGCTGTGTATCACATAAAATCGGTTGGCGGTCATCAAGCACAACCAGAATTCATACAAAAGGCGCGCAGTCAACTTTTGAGAGAATGAAAGGATTTCAGGCCGTGCATGGCGTTAGCGTGGCTAGCTCGTTAGCGTGGTTAGCTCGTTAACACGTTGACGCCGTCCAGCCCCACGCACGGGGCGATGCACAGTAACTCATTAACGGAGATTTGCCGTATCCATCTTGTTGCTGCCTGCAGGTGAAGCGATGGGGGAGGAGGGGGAGTTGTGTTCAGTGAAGGAGAGGCGAGGTCGAGTAACGTTGCGTAAAGACAAAAGTGGACGAAAGAGAGGCAAACTTGCGGCTCCGCAACTATGATTATAACATAACATAGACTATATCGATATAAAGGATATTGTCACATCTTATATCTTGTATAAAAATATATCGATATGTTTAAAAAACTCGCTATATCGCCCAGTCCTATTTGATAATAATTTATGCATATAGATATTTTTCATACCTTGTAAACATTTGATAGCTCCACGTCGCTAACACAGATTAGCAACTTAAAGAAGATGGAAATGTATAATCTGTGAACTCTTTCCTCGTATTTATCTGTTTAATGCAGACTTTTACAACTCTAACATTATTATTATTGTTCATGTTTAGATGCACAATCATCCATCATGTTATCCACCTGCTGCTGACAGTCCCAGATAAATTCTTGGATCCAGTGTTTAAAAACAGCCTCGACCATAACTGCTGTCTTTTTAAATATTACTGCAACAAACTTTTAATATGCTGATAATGTGATTACTAACTCTATTATTAAACAGATTAAATAATAATTCAATAATATTATTATTAAATAGAGTCTGATAGGTGGAACCACCATGTGGATGGATCAGCTGACAGCAGATTTACCAGCATTAGTGTAAATGTCAATGATAAATGCCAAGAGTGTGAAGTACAGAAATGCCAGAGTCAAGCTTTCAGACAGTAACGTGTCCACAGGAGGGGTTTGTTTTCTGACACTGTAAAATTCTGTTGCTCAGTTTTTCCTCTTTCAAATCAAATAAAAACATTGATTTATATTAAAGGCTGTTATAATCAGATTGTTTAAAGTGAGCCTGATCATTTCCACCTCCACATTTTTTTACTTGGACTACACTAAAGCGCTTGGCCTTTAGTCTGAAACAGCAGGATTGTTACTGACCAGTCCAGATCCAAAATACACACTGTACCTTTGTACTGGTAGCAGTGTAAGCATTCTCTAGATGTTGGAGTGCAGATTTATTTAATTCAGTTTTATTTATATAGTGCCAAATCAAAACAAGGGTCACCTCAAGGCACTTTATACTGTAAGGTAAAGACTCTACAATAATACTGAGTAAATGCCCCAAACATGCCCACCTCCGAACAACAAGCACCTGGGGACAGCGGGAAGAAAAAACTCCCTTTTAACAGGAAGAAACTTCCAGAAGAACCAGACTCAGGGAGGGGCGGGGCCATCTGCTGTGATCAGTTGAGGGTGAGGGGAATAAACAGGACAAAAGACACACTGTGGAAAAGCGTCCGAGATGAATAATAATGATAAAATGCAAAGTGGTATATAAACACAGAGAGTGGAAAGCAGCGGCTGCACGTGGATCAAACGGTATGAAACCAAAGAAATGTTGGCATGCTTCAGCTTCTACAAACTGTCAGGGTCCAACAAGTTGCAGTGTTGTTTTTGCCCTCCAGGGCTCAGCGCTCATTACGTGACTCACCGGCCGAATCATCTGAACATTTCTGAGCAGCACACCACAAACATCTATTTCAAAGACAGGATCTATTTTGACTGTTAAACATAGAGAGGGCATTTCACACACCTTCACAGCACCTGAACTTAACATGCATTTATCTGCTTATATCACTGACGTTAAACTTTCCGGCTCTCAGTGTCAACGTCGAGCTGTGACCACGTTATTATTTCCTCCTTGGCCTTTTTCAGTCCTACATTTCTGACCTCACACACAGAAGATGACAAGCCCGCATGTAGTGAGTAGTCCTGAGGCAGAGGTCTTTTATCAGAGCATTTGCAGCTGGAGCCCCCGGGCCTGCCTGAGGACACGAGACCGGCTGAGTCTAGGACTTCTTTTAAATCTTTTCTTAAAAGGTACTTTTATCAGACAACTAGGGATGGGTATTGATAAGATTTTCACGATTCCGATTCCATTTTAACGATTCCTGTTTAACGATTCGATTCTTTATCGATTCTTTTTAAAAAAGGAGAACACTAAGGTCGATTAGCTTAGAACTTTGTTTTATATCTTCTCTTTGAACAAGATAGAAATTTAGGAGTAACATGGCCTTACAAACCCAACAGTGAGATCTTAAGAGATCCACAGCCTCACGACTCTTCAATGGGGTGTCACAGGGTCCCCGGGAAAATTGTAAACGTAAAATAATAAAATAAATATTCTTCTGTAGCAATAAGAAAGTATAACATAAATTATTCTGTAGCAATTACACAAGAATATCCAGTAATGTCCCTGCCTACAATTAAACACATTCACTTACCGAAATCGGGCATCTGCTGTGGCAAATGGGTGCAAGCCTTTGACCACAAACTTAGTCACTGCTCGGTGACATTCGTCTATCCTGGACTGAAAGGAGACGCTAACGGTAGACTGCAGCGAGAACTGCCAGCCACACTCTGTCTGTCTCATCATGGTCACCTAAATGCACAGTAACGGCAGGTTTTGTAATAAAGCAGATCGCGCTAACATAATATGCACTGTTAGTTGATTATTTACCTGCCGATTAACGGGAGAGGACGTGCAAACGTTACCGCTGCTGCTGGGTTGAGATTCACGAGTCCGGAGCGGAATTAAAAACACGACATTCATTTAAGGTCATCGCGTGTTTTGTGAGCAAATGCTTTTGCATATTCGTAGTGTTTCCTCCTTTAAATGAAATATCTACTTTGCAAGTATTGCAAGTTGCCCTGTTGTCATCTGTTCTCGTGAAGTATAACCAAACTTTTGAGCATTTGAGCCGCTTTAGGCGCCTGCCAGGTAAATGACGCTCCACAACGTGGTGACGTCATTCGGGGCGACTGGAATCGATACGGGAATCGTTTGCAAAAATGACAAACGATTCCAAGGAATTGAAACAGTGGGAACCGGTTCTCAACAAGAACCGGTTTTCGATACCCATCCCTACAGACAGCTGAATGATTTTATTTTACTTGAGGTTATTTTCACCTGGATTGGTTTGATCTGTCTTAACATCTTCTGATTCTGTGAGCGTGCTATTATCACTTCAGCTATAGATTATAAAATGATCAGATCAAGGCATAAAACCTGCCACTGTTCTGACAGACAGCATACACAACAGCAAACGCTAGTAAATAAATATAAAAATGATGCCTTCTGGAAACTGTCCAGCCTGAACCGCCTGCTGCTAAATGCTCTCCAGGAGAAGGGCAATGCATCTCAAATGGCTCTATTGTCTTCCCCGAATGAACTCAGCGTTTCTGTCTTCCTTCTGTGAACAGACACAAGCACACACACTCGCTGTGCTCGTGCTGGATGATCTGCTGCGCCATGTGAATCGTTTTCACCGAGAGCATCACCCAGCCGACCCTCACCTGCACTGACAATCAGCTCCCTGACCGACTCCCTCTGTGCCACATGCCGAGCTGTGTATCTGACCTCTGCCCCAGTTCCCCGATCAACCTCAGGTCACGAAGCATTAGAGCGTTTGTAGATTAGTCACTACAGCCCTCACAGCAGATCAATGAAACCAAGAAGAGAGCATTCACAAGGAGGCTCGCGCTGTTTATCTTAGCACTTGGCTCAAATGAGTCATCATCATCACACATTATTTGTTATTAAAGCCAGCAGGAGCCGCTCACTCAGGGGCCAGCATCTTCATCGCCGTCTGTGTCTAATTCATACAGCTGCTTTGAAGCTAAGCTATGGATCGCCTTTTGATCATTTCAACTGGTATTTTCTACTATCACTGTAACTAAGTCGAGCTTAGAATAAGGCGCTGTTTTACCTCATAAAAACATTAACACTGACACTGTTCAGAGAACTGCAGTCAGCTTTCTGATTTGTGCTCAGTCAAAACTGTGACACAAACACGAGACTGTTCACAAACATATTTGGCAGTAAAGATACAGCTGGGTGACCAACTTCCTCCATGTTGGCCCTTACGTTTGATGTGTGCCACAGATCACATTAACTAGTCTTAACAAGTCATTTGGCAAGCTGGTCAGATCAGCACAGACAGTTTAGAAGGTGAACGTAGAAACAGAAATGCCAAAAATCAGCATTTTTTTAATGGCCACACAGTCAAATACCTGCGGCTTAACAACACTTCTGGGAAAACAGTGGTTGGCCATGACCTTTGTAAACACTTTCCAGAGTCTTAGACTTTGATTTTGTATCATTCTGAATAAAACATCAAGTCCACGTTGTAAATTTTTTGTAGAGCTGGGCAGAGCATAAACGAGTAAATAAATAACTGCAATCACGGGCATAACTTTATGGCTGTAACAAACGTTAGGCAAATATGTTTATGGTTTGTGTGTCTGTGTGCTTCATGTGTCTGACAGAAAGAGATTCTAAGAAGACACCCAATGTATCAGAATACTGAAATGGTATCGCTCTTAAAACGCCTGTATTAGTCTGGCCCTACCATCGCCAGTATAAAAGAGCTTTAACCAGCATTCCCAACCCTTATCCAAAAGACCCATGACTGACATGTTATTAGCCAATAAATGTCCATCCCTCCCTCCTCACATGGCAAAAGCAAAAGCAGCTTTAGGCTTCTGCTGACGGTTTCTAATGTTAGCTGATAAAGTCATTTGTTTAGTTGGCAGGCTTCACATTCACAGGTACCACTGACAATACTGGGTAACGACTTGTGATGGATAATGAGCCCATCTTTGATCATTCTCCTTCCTCACTCGAATGATGACCACTTAATGTTCCACCTGACCATAACTTTTGCTCATCGCATATTTACTCTAACTGGAATCAAACCTTTTAATGCATCTTTTTTATTCATTACAAAAATTCAATACTGAAGACTCAACAGTAACACCCGAGAAACAGTATGTAACATCTGCGCAGCTCAATTAAGGTCATCATTTATTATGATTAGGCCAAAATACTGCTCCTGTCACTTGTAATTGAAAGATAATTGCGCAGAGGCTTTACCAAGACAGATGCGGGCATTTATTTGAGTCTTGCTTCTAGAGGGACTGCAAAAGAAACCATCCATCCATCCATCCATCCATCCATTCGCTTCCGCTTATCCTTTCCAGGGTCGCGGGGGGCGCTGGAGCCTATCCCAGCTGTCATAGGGCGAGAGGCGGGGTACACCCTGGACAGGTCGCCAGTCTGTCGGAGGGCCAACACACAGGGACAGACAACCATTCACGCTCACATTCACTCACACATTCACACCTAGTGACAATTTGGATTATCCAATTAACCTATCCCCACAAGCTGCATGTCTTTGGACGGGGGGGAAGCCGGAGTACCGGAGGGAACCCACGCAAACACGGGGAGAACATGCAAACTCCACACAGAAAGACCCTGGCCTGATGGTGGAATTGAACTCAGGACCTTCTTGCTGTGCGGCAACAGTGCTAACCACCGTGCTGCAAAAGAAACCAACATGTTTTATTTAAGCTTCACATTCATTTAAACCTGCTCCACTCCGTCAAACATCACTGTCACGTTTAGTCTGATCATTTTTCTTGGAAGGAGCTGACCTCTGGTTTTCTTTAATCTTGTAAAGTTTAGATGAGGTAACGAACACGGTGTGTGTTCACGGTGATCCGGTGACTGTATCTGCGATCACATGACTCTTCCTCGGATTGAGGAGCACCTTGGTATAACGCTAACCGACCTACATCAGTTATGCTTCGTGTCGTACCAGCTGACTGTAATACTACGTTTCTAGGAATCAATGAACCCTGTTTGATTACCACTGCCCCCCGTCCTAACCTCTCCGCCGTACCCTGCTGTAAACAGCCGTGCGTCAGCGTCACCACAGCAGCGGAGCGGCTCTGCGCTCTTACCTCCGAACAGATGAGGCGAAAGGTGTGCTGGTAACGATCCAATCAATAGCCGGGGAACTTCTTGCCCTCCGCCCGAGCGCTCCCTGTCCGCCGCCTCCTCCGGGCTGCTGCCGCCGGACTCCGGGGAGCTGTAGCCCCCGCCGCTGTTGGGAATGTTAATGCCAGAGTGGGGTCTTAAACTCGAGCCCCCAACAGACCTGGCCCTGGCTCCGATCTGCTGGCTGGTGCTGGGTCCGGAGGCTCCGGACGCACCGTGGTACCTCGCCCCCCGGGCGGCAGTCCTGCCAGCGCTGCTACCGGACGTGCTGGAGGGCAGGTCCGAGCCGGAGTAGGCTCTGGTCCGTCCGTTAGCAGCTGGGTTAGCAGTGGGGCTGCTCTGCTTTGCCCCCATGTTAACCTCTACTGATTCGGCTTTGAAATATTAACGAGGCGCTGTGCGAGCTCACTGCGGGACAGTACGCCAGATTTCCGCCCGAGGCAGATGGCTTTACAGGACACACGTCCTGGAAGAAGAGAAAAGCACACCAAACTCCGCGTCGCTACGATACCATCGAGAATCGACAACTGCCAGTTGGTGAAAAGTTAAAGCGGCCGCGCGTGACCAAAGCTGAGGATGTGCGGAAAAGTTTAGCAGACGTCACCATTGTATTCCGTCAGTAACGGTTCTAGAGGCTGGGCTGCAGGTGAGAACGTGGGTCCTTCCTTGTGTGCTGAGCCGCTCCTGGTGACCCGCTGTGCTCCGGCCGCTGGGTCGTCCTCAGTACCCCCTCCGCCATGGCTCCCAAGCCGCGTGAAGCAGTGAAGAGTGGCGCTCCTCACACCCCCCTGCCTCACAACACATTGCTCAGTAGAAGGAAGTGATGGAGGAGAAAGTCCTGCACTGAACCCTTTTAGCGGCGGCGGCGGCGGCAAGGAGACTTGCTGCGCAGGCTAGCTGCCAAGCTAGGTAGGCTCACGGGGACTTCCGCCCAGAAGTTTCAAAATAAAGCCTTTGAGGAGTTTAAATTCCCACTGCACAGCACAGAGCCCCACTAGGCACCAAAGCCTCCTTAGCAGTAGTTTTATGTTATTAAATAACTGTTTTACAAAGTGGCAATTTATGCATTTATATAAGTAAGCATAAGTAATAATATACATTTCAAGTATCTCAAACAAAAGTACTTCTTATTCAGCACTCTATTGTTGATTTTATATGCTGTATATACTTCTGAGTTATCTGTAACACTATAGACTCATACAGAGTGTATCAAAAAGAATCATCCGATTTCAAGAGGTGCTTGCATACAGAACATACAATGTTCGCCAGCGCTCGATGTATCCCCCCCTGGACACACAGCATATGTCCAAACTTACAACTTTTGAGAGCATATCTGGAGTCACTGTAGCCACCGCTGTTGTAATGCTACCTACCGGCAACCACGTGAAACTCACAAATCCCCTCTTTCTCAAAGAACATATTTAGATTTATCAGTGGAATTAAAGTTAAAGTTATATTTCACAGCTGGTCCTATCCATCCTCATCTCTTGGTTTTGGACAAACTAACAGGAACTCACTAGAAGCAGAGACATTATAAGATAGAGACATAGCCCTCAGAGAATCCTGAAGTTCATCAGAGATGACGGTAGATGATGGCATTTTTTCAGAGATAAAGTCAGAGAGTCAGAGTGCAACAAAATGAGAGTTTTGCCTACTTTTGTAACCTGCTTACATGTGCATGTTGCACATGTCAGTGATGATGCTATAGCAGTTTTTTTTAAGTGACCCCTTTGGGGTTAACATGTTCCTATTCAAATTAAAGTTTAGATGATGCTTCAACAGGTTTGCTTCTAGAAAGACTGCAAGAGTAACCAATACCTCCAAGTTTTATCCAAGCTTTATATTTATTTTTAAGTATTTACTTTGAAGATGAACACTAATAAAGTGATAATTTAAAAAAACACAGAAAAAACAAACATTTTCTGCTTGAAATGTAACTTTCCTCATTATCTGTTTCCAAGTTTCTTATGTTTATGACTCAGTAATTCAGTTAAATTAGCCAGGGTTGTATTTTATTACACTGAATTCCAGACAAAGAGATGAATTTTGATATGTGGCAAGCTGAAAGCTTTTACTGTTTATTTCACACTGAGCCTTGTTCTCACACCAAACAACTCATCTTCATGTCGCTTGCAATGTGTGCTATTTAATAATGCAGAGACAGTAGAATATGCAACGTATATGCTCGCCTTTTCAGCACTGCATACCATAAAGCCTGGAAGCCCTTGAATTACATTTGTGCACTCATCAAATCTAGTTAGTAACATACAACATATTAAGCACAAATTTAATATGAATATAGTGGTGTCTTCTGTAAGAGGCATGCTCACTTGGCACTTACAGTTTCACATCACATAATGAAATTGTTGTGATTTCTGCCTGATGCCTGACCCTTCATTGATCCTGGATGAAGGGGCGTAGCTGCCTTCTGTGTCAGGTGTGCACTAGGCCTGATCAGATTCACCAAACTTGACCAAAGGGACGTTTCTACTACAGGTGAAATACTGAGACTCTACATGTGGTTTTAGAACTGAAGAATCCTCTTCAATGAGCGGTGAAATGTGTTCACAAGTTAAAGGAAGGCCGGTTTACAACATTCAGAAAGTAAGTGCTACAGTTTTGGTGAGTGAAATTCTAGAAGTTTCCTGGCCGGTTACTTAAGCTTCATCCACATTGGAAGTGATGAGACAATAAAAAGAAAACTTCAGCAAAATAACTGCTGGTAAAGGGAATAAAGTGGCACCAAAGAAACCAACTTTCCCAGCTTCCAGGTGTGTGATTGAAGCAACTACGAATGAGGGTGACATACACCGCTGATCAACATATGACCTGGTAGTAAATACATTAGAAGGTTACCTAGGCAACCGGAGCCTAGAAACTCTGTAAGCGACTGAGAAAAAACAGTGACCTGCAATCAGATTAGATGCAGCTTTAGCAATAACTAGTAAATATGTGTGTCTGTGTGAGGCATCCATGCAGGTTTTGGGTGCAGCTTGTGAACCAAGATTGGGAACTTTAAATAAACTTAGTTTGGTACCCTATTGTCTAAATAGGGTCACAGTCGTCCCACGACATGCTGTCAGACAAAACAGGAATGATTCAAATCTAGAGGTCAGAGTCATGGGAGTGATGTCATGGTGGCAACACTGATCTTTTTTCCCACATGATTTGACTTGCAGACTTTAAAAGACGTGACCTTGTGAAATCGTCACTGAGAACTCGTTCTTTTTTTGATATGACTGTGTAAACCTTAGACAATTTGACCTATTTTAGTGTTGTAATTTTGAATGTGGATGGTAGTGTTAATGTTGTAACACTGAGTTCTCCTCAGTCTGTTTCATCGTGGCCTTTCTCAGCTTCCATGCACAGCTGACTGGGAGTGACATTTTGGTACAGCACACAGACACATACCAGTGAAATTAGATGCAAGGAGCAGGACACTCTATACAGCATCCTCTAAATAACCACCAAGGATCTCTGTTGGGTGGTTGATGGGAAAAAAACGGTTGTTTAAGTTTCTTTCTATTGTGAGGCTTTATCTTACAGTACAAAGTGCCTTGAGGTGACTGTTGTTGTAAATTGGCAGGTTATAGTTCTATGAGAGTATAACTGTTAGTGTGTGTAGATAAAATTGAAATACACTGCTAAAAAACCAACAACAACAAAAAAGGAAGGAACACTTGAATAATCTGACCTTTTAATTTTTCATATGATTTTGAATCCAGCCCTAAAGCGACTGAAACTGATCTGATGTGTGATTCAACTGTTTTTTTTTTTTAGCTTTATATGTTCAGTCTCAGGTAATTTTACCTGGATACACTATTTGCAGTCTTTCTGGCTGGTTTAAATGAAATAGTACTGATTGTACTTGCTTTGAGTTATCAGTATTATATATTAGATATTAAGAAGTAAAGCGGTGCATACTTGTTTCTTTTATGTTTGATTTTCCTAAGCAGAGAACATTTATCTAATGGCAGGTGCAAAGACTAAAAGTTTGTGTTTGGCTTAATTTGGCTGAGCCGTGATCAATATTTCCCTTTGTGTGTTTGCTAGAAACAGGCCAAAACTGAGACTCGTGATTAAAAATGCATTTTTACTGTAATTTAAAGCTAACTTGACAAATCCTTAAGTTTTGCACATGCCAAATAAAGAAGTCATAAGTTATAACGTGTTCTTCTTTTACTATTATTATAATTGTTGTTGTTGTGATCGTTATCTCTGCTGTTATTTTACATGTTTAAATGTTCTTAAGAAAAGTTAACTTATCAAATTGTGGAGACATTTTTTGCAGCCTTATTATACAGTGTGCAAGTCTGCCCAATATACAACAGTATGTGATGTTGTGCATGTGTGCTATCTGCTGAGCTATCAGCTGTCAATTAAAGAGCTCCCCTTAGGAAACTTTTGCATCCAGCAGTCGTATCTTCATAATAAAAGATACATTTTAATCCCTTTATTTTAGGTATTTTTTTTAAAAGAAAAATCACGCCAGCTGAGACTGAATCTTCTGCTTTATTGAAATAATACAGCACACACGTCATAGCAGTGTCATCTTTGCTTAAGACTTCATGCGCATTTATCGGTACATGTACTAAACATTTCCCATAGTACAGTGTAAACACACACACGGCACTATGACACTTCCACAGAATAAGAACTACAGAAGTGTTTATTCTGTTCAGCCTAGGCATAACACACGGAAGTGGTGCTTTTATTTTGAAAACCAACGTGCTTGTTTTGGGTCTGACGGCGTAAACAAAAGAAGGCTTTAATAAATTTAGGACTACCACGTCGGCGACGTCAGCAGCAGCGCAGCAACGTCAATAACAACCTGAGAGTGTCGCGGTACATTTATGGTCTTCCTTGTGAATTCCTCGGTCACGTTTGCAGCAGCATGCAGGTGGTGTTTGCCACTGAGACGCTTTTTCTGTAATTACCTTGCTTCATGTCAGCCCTCAAAGCTCTCACTGTACAGAGATACATTTAGACCGTGGTCATAAATCATAAACAGTCTGTGTCATAGAATTTAAGTTATTTGCCAGGAATTAACTGCAGATGTTCAGGAACGTAAACCTGTGGAAGCAAAGTGAAAACATAAAGATTTAACAGCAGGCAGATATAGAAGTTCATATAGGCTCCTTTAAAAATGCATGAACCTCTGAGTATTTAATATTTAAATTCAAATATTTTATAGCACAGGGGTGTCATAACATATGACCCAGAGGCTAGAGCTTGCTATCAATAATTATTAAAAATAAAATGCAATACTGTTCCTGGTGTAATCAAGCTAGCATTACTACAATGGAGTGTGTTTTTTTAAAAATGTACTTCTTGATTTTAATAGTCTGAATCATAAAAATAAAAACAGAAATAAAATAAATACTGTACACTCTTACATTGTGCTTGTACAGATTGAGCTGGGCTGTACAGTGAGTTTGATACCCCTGGTTTAAAGGAACCTTCCAGGTTATTTTGACATGGCAGTAGATCTGGTGGCTCTTGGTCATGCTGAATTTTACACCGAGAACGGAATCAGTCCCTCTGTTTCATTTCACATCAACTCTGCAAACTTTAAAAGCCACACTGAATGAAACAAACCAGAATTATCCGTTGACTTCCTGTCTTTAAGATGATTGGTGATTAGGGTGCATGCATGCAATAGTGTTTTGGATAAAACTACATTCTGTTTGTTGACATTTGATTCGGCGCCGGACGTTAACATTTACCATGAATGGACGAACTGCACTAAGTGTAGTTTGTTCAGGCTGCATGGTGACATGATCGTGTGATAGTAAGTGATGTTGCCTCACCGCAGGAACGTCGGCCGGGGTCCTTCTGTGTGGAGTTTGCATTTTCTCCTCTTGAGTTTTCTGGCTTCATCACAATCCAAAGACATACATTAGGCTAGTTGGTGATAGTGTGGCTGCTGGTGTGAGTGGCTGTCTCTATGTGTTCACCCTGGGACAGTCTGGGAACCTGTTCAGGGTGTACCCTGCCACTCTCCCTGTTACACCTGTCAGGATTGTGGATGGTAGTGTTTATATTCAGTTCTCTTCAGTCTGTTTCATCATGGCGTTTCTCAGCTTCCGTGTAGAGCTGACTGGCTGTGAGATTTTGGCACAGCGCACAGACACATACCAGTGAAATTAGAGCAGGAAGGAGAGGAATGGCACACTATACATCCTCTTAACTCTCATCTCTGTTGGGTGGTTGATGGAAAAATGGTTGTTGTTTGGCAGTGTAGTTCTATTGCAGTATAACTGACTGTGTGAAGATAAAATTGAAATGAATTGAAACATGCTGCTAAAAACAACACACAAAAAAGAAGGGGACACTTGAATAATCTTAACTCTGATTTTTCATATGATTTTGATTCCAGACAGTTGGTTCTGGTTTCCACTGAAACTGATCTGATGTGTGTTTTAACTGTTTCTTTCCTTTACATAGCAGCATATGTTGAGTATCAGGTAATTCTACCAGGATACAGCTTTTGCAGTTGTTCTGATTGGTTTCAGGTGAACTGAAAGCAAAAGAGCTGTTCAAAGATTTGACTTCCCTTCAAGTGCTTGTTTTGTGTGGTTGACAGTGCTGCGGTTTGTTTTCGAGAGACCTAAACCACCAAATGAATGTAAATGAAATGGTGGCGAGTGCATCTTCTGAAAACACGTTAGGGATGATTTGTTGAGGTTTTCTGAAAGCCTCGAGTGTCGAATATGCTTCTGCCCACAACAGTGGTCTCTTTATGCACAGAGCATGGAAGGTGAGTCATGTTTTCAGCCTCAACCGCATTAATCCTCTTAATCAATAGGCCGGACCGATGGTTGATCAGTGGCCACAGCATCCATCTCCACCTGCATAATGAAGAGGAGGATGAGGAAGTGTAGCAGCCATGCAGCAAATTGCCTTAATGGGATTGTTTCCATAAACTATCAGTATTATTGTGCTCCAAGCAAAACGTGTTAAAAAATGTTATGTATCAACCATGCCTATGCACATATGCACACCATGTTCCATTTATGAATCACACTCCATATAGAAATGTGCACATGTGGATCACGTCCCATTCTCTACCTGACTCTTTACCACCACATTAATCTTGATGCACACTGCAATGATGCACGATGTAGTACTGTACAAATTAGACTGTATAGAAGGTCGGTGTCGCTTATGCGCTTCAAAAGTAAAGCTAAAGTGGAAGTGTGTTAAACCTGCAGTGTTTCTATTGGCCAGTATGGGCAGACTCCTTTGGTTGTAGAGGGACAGAGCTCTGAGACAACAGCCCTCAGTTCTCTGCATCTATGACCTCAGAAATACTTTTCTGGTGAGTTCAGGGGTTCAAGTCTTGGTGATTAAACCTTGAAATTGATTTTACAGGATAAAGCGAGTTGTATTTAGAGGTGGGCACAGCTGTGGACCGATGGTGATTTTTCATTTTTATGGGCCAATGTTTTTGTTTTTGTCTTTTGGAAAGACAAAAACAGACCCAAAACAATGAAAGGTGGTGGATTGGCCAATTGGTCGTGATCGACATGGTGTAATGCCCCTTGCTTGGGCAACGCTCTGAAAGCCGTCGTACCACAGACAAACAGAAGAAAATGGTATTGAGGTGAAAAGGAACACAGTTTGTCCCGGACTTCAGCTAGAATGAAAAAAAGACACAAAGCTGGAGTTATTCTGCGTCTTTACGCTGTCAGTTGCCTCTTCTTCTCTCATTCTCCCCCCTCCCTCTCCTGTTGCTACTTCAATCATGAAACTGATCAATGATCAGCTGATCGGCTTTTCTCTCTTGTTTATTTATCGCCCACTTTGCGCCAGAAAGAGGAAACCGGCGGATGTCGCACTAAACAACAGCAGCACGTTTAAGCTTGATCAGCTGTTGTTAGAATTTATTTAATATTAATTTCTAGTATCAGCTGATGTTTGCTGGAGCCACAGCTGTAAAGCTGCTGGTCATGATATCGGTTTGGATATCTGGTGAGAGGGAAACATGCAGATGAAACCAGGAGATGTCCTTACTGAATCATCAGAGCTGAACAGGTGATGGAGAAACAGGTTTACCTTTTAGGTGACATGAATGAGTTGAAGGGAAGTTATGAACTGTTTCTGAGAGACAAATAACACCAGCATCCTTTTCTATGTAGCTGACAGCTGGTAACTGTGCAGGGGCGGGTCTAGCAAAGTGTTGCCAGGGGGGCAGGTAGGGCATTAACAGGGAAAGGGGGCACAAAGAAATACTTTTCTTTCTTATTCTCATTTAAAATGTCTGGCTGTTATTAAATAATTTAGTTATTAAATAATTATCTGAATCTTAAAACCACCCATCCACATTAAAGGGACGGCTGTGGAGCGTGTGAGCAGCTTCAAGTTCCTGGGTGTCCACATCTCTGAGGATCTCACCTGGACGACCAACTGCTCCAAGCTGGTCAAGAAGGCTCACCAGTGCCTCTTCTTCTTGAGGACTCTGAGGAAGAACCACCTGTCCTCAGACATCCTGGTGAACTTCTATCGCTGCACCATCGAGAGCATCCTGACCAACTGTATAACAGTCTGGTGCGGAACTGCTCTGCCTCGGACCGGAAGATGTTGCAGAGGGTCGTGAAAACTGCCCAGCGCATCGCCGGAGCACCACTTCCTGCCATAAAGGACATCTACAGGAAGCGGTGTCTGAAAAGGGCTGGGAAAATCATCAGACCCCAGTCACCCAGCACATAGACTCTTCACCCTCCTGCCCTCTGGGAGGCGCTACAGGAGCCTCCGGACTAAGACCACCAGGTACCGGAACAGCTTCTTCCCCACAGCTGTCAGACTCCTGAACTCTGCCTCCTGACATCTGACCTACGTTAAACTCATGGACTGAACATACACACACCCACAACCACCTACACACACACACACACACAATGGACAACCGTACCCTCAAACACACAATAATAACATGGACTGAACCACCACTCACAACCACTAGCACTTTATATAGCCTCTGTAGAAATTATCCACATATCTCACTTATCTTAACTGCACTACTGTATAGTTCTGTGTAGATAATCATTCTGTACATACAATAATTTTTAATCCGACAACTGTTTATAACTTGCATAGTTCACATTTCTGTATAACTGTATATCTCATATTTCTGTATAGTTTTTTATTTCATATTTATATCCTGTTCATAGCCTGTACATAGCTTGTACTCACTACAGCCTGTACATACTTATAGTTATAGCATATTCATAACATACTTCATACCGTGTACATTATAACATACCATAATAGACCCATTTCTGTAATATACTCACATATCTATATTATTGCTAATATATATTGTAATATATCTATATCACGGCTAAAGCACTTCTGGATGGATGCAAACTGCATTTCGTTGCCCTGTACCTGTGACATGTGCAATGACAATAAAGTTGAATTCTATTCTATTCAAACTGGTCATCTGATGTAAATAGTATAGAAATCATACATGTATACCAACACGACGGTGTACATCACTGTCACAGCAGCGTTCGTTTTCATTCAAAGGCTTTATGGCTTTTCCTATAATACCTGGTGGGCTGGTCACTGGTCAAAATGCCCCGGCCGATTTTTTGTCCCAGTCCAGCCCTGGAGGTGGGTCTACCTACTGATTAAGAAAGTTGCTACCATATCATTATGCCTTGTTTCCAAAATGTCAAAGGACTCCGCTCAAGGCTTCCTCACAAATGTTAGTTTGTAACTGACAGCATGAAACAGCATGTGTGATCATCTGTACCACTGATAGACTAGTTACAAAGTCTAGGCTTCAGTAAAACACTTGTTGGAATATTGAGACCATCACATTTTGGTTTATCAGTGGACTAATTGGCTAATTATCTCTTTCAGTGATTTTAATAGGTGGAAATACAAATGGCAATGCAATGGAAGGACTGCTACCAGTAGGGAAGTTTCTGGAAAAGAGTTTTCCTTGAAAGAATGGTTGAAAAACTTTCTAATTTTAGCATGAGTCAGGGTCTGGGTTGCAGTCCCAAAGGACACTTTTACACTGGACCAGACAAACAGGATACAAAGCAGTTGTGTAAACACATTTTTTTCAGTGTATAAAGTGACAATAAGCAGTATTTCAGCCTGACCTTTTCCAAGAAAACAACAATAGAGGTGGAAGATTCCAGGATTCAAATAATGGATGTACTGTGTTAAAACTGCCAATTTTTATTTGTGTCACTAGCAGCTCACTACCTGCAACCACCAAACACACAGCTCACTAGCTGTAACCATTCACATGGCACTCTGGCACAGAGCTCACCTTTCCCTGGGCTTAAATACTTTTAATTACTGATGTGGGTCAGCTGTGTAAAAGAGAAAGGCAGCACCTCAGGCAGAAGAGGTTGTAGGACACGCCCACACAGGCACCTTCAGGATTATGCAGAAACAGAAAATTCTCAAGAGTTGACAAACTTTTAAGGTAGAATGTGTCACACTGGTACAGTGATGTTCAACTGTAGCATGTTGCTAATCTAAACTATGATTTTCCCTTACAGACCCCCACCAAGGCATTTCACAGTAACAGTAAAAGGCCGTATTTACTTTCATCCTTCTCTCCCCGAATGACTGGGGCTGCCACCATCACCAGCCGCAAACCTCACGGAAACTGTTTTGGAGTCAGTCATCGTGTTTTGTTACTTCCGTATGTAAATGTGATGCTGTGCCTGCATGATCCAGTACAGCTGTCACAACTCTTTTATTCCTCCATTGATATTCTACCCCATACCTTAAACACACACACACACACACACGTATTAATAATAAAATATACTTTTTAAAGAGTATACATGCATTAATAGAGTGCAGCATGTATTAAAGCAGCTGCATCCATGCTGAATGGAAAAATCATCGCCTAATGGTGTGTGGATGCAGCCATGCAATCCAAATATTTGCGTCTTCACTGATGATAAGCCTTTGGAACGGAAAGAAAAGTAGGATCAAAGTATCAGGCAGACATTAAATAACCAAGCGTTTCATCATATGGAGAGGCGTGGAAGTGGGTTTCTGTGAATCCTCACATCCGTGTGATCCTATCCACTCTTTGACTAAACTGAGCGGCAACGCTTCGAGATCGTGAAGCGAGTGCAGATACCTTTTTTCAAATCCTTCACCTAATCAGGAACAGAGTGCACCTTTACTGAGGCAGGAATTTCAAGTTGCATCACACAACAGCACAACATTGCATCATTCATGCATCACACAATGGAAGCCTTTGTCTCTGCTTGGAGTTAAAGTGAAATCTGTGCTGTATTGTGATTCTTATTGTTGATGTTCCTGGAATAAAACTGAGCAGCCACTTTTGTATTACTTACCCCTGCTGGCCTAAAGAAGACGCTGCACCCAGCAGCAGTCTTTCTAAAGCAGCAGTACTTCTAATCCTTTATCTCCGGGGTCCCCAATCCCAGTCCACGAGGGCCGGTGTCCCTGCAGGTTTCAGATGTGTCCTTGATCCATCACAGCTGATTTAAATGGATAAATTACCTTCTCAACATGTCTTGAGGTTCTCCAGAGGCCTGGTAATGAACTAATCATGTGATTCAGGTGTGTTGACCCAGGGTGAGATATAAAACCTGCAGGGACACCGCCCTCGTGGACTGGGATTGGGGACCCCTGCTTTATCTGATCAAATAGCACCTCATTTAAACTCTTACCAGGGAATGAAAGCATTCACGCTGGCAATTAGATGCAATTTGCTTGTGATAATTTGGCGATTTACTGTGATAAATGGGTGAAAACTGAATCACACAGGAATTCACTTTAAACAGAAATTCACATTCAGTGCTTACATTCAGAGTCCAGGCAGAACTTCATGGATTTGAAACAATTGCTGCAGGACAGCGATTGAACTGCAAAATGACAAAATGAGCTCACTTTGATAGAGGAAATACAACCAGTTGAGTTGAATCCACTATTGCAAAGATTGCAGATGATATCGGCTTATTAACACACACTGACTCCAATGAATTACAACGTCTTGCAAGCAATTTCCTGCAACTTTTTGCTGAGAGGGAGTGCAGTCAGTCTGAGTGTACGTGTTAGAGACAGGTTGCCTCCCGCCTGTGAAAGTCGGGACCAGTCGGTCCACTCCACAACAGCCTGCAATTTAACGTGAAAATAATTCATTTCAGTCACCGGATAACCACATAGTTTTCCCAGTTTCAAGAAGGTTGCTGTCTTATTTATACTTTAGCCATAAAGTAGACAAAAAGCTTTGCTGCTTCCAGGTTCGGCTGGGATTTGTTTCATACTGACAGTCAAAGTGGAAAAAAGAAAAAAGTTAAACCTGGACTTCAAATTGTTGAGGATGAAGTCAGCACATAGTGCTACCACTTATTTCACTCCTGTGTTTCTGTGAAAACTTGCAATTTAGATTTTATAAATTAAATCCCCACTCCTGTGTCCCCACAGCATCAAACTGATGTGAACCAAAGCGGAGCTAAAGGTTGGGTTATATAATCGAAATACTCTAAATCGATTCATGTCACCTTTGAGTTAAAAGAATAAAAGGTAGCACATTTTCTTTTCTTCTTTTCTTTTTTTGACAGTTGTAATCCGAAGTATTAAAACAGGTACCCTCTCCACCACCCGTACCCGTCTTCTCCTGCAGCTGCGTCCTCTCACAGGTCCAGCCTGAGGACAAAGTCTCAGACAAGAAGAAAAACATCCTCCAGGCTCCAGCCAGTAATCGTGGAGACAATGCCAGAGAGAGCAGACAACACCTGAATGCAGCTCATCCAGCCAGTGTGGAAATATCTCCTCGAGGCTATGAGAATCTCCTGAGCACAGTCAGAGGAAATGTGCGTGCCATACTCTAAGTCACCACCAGGTGGCAGTGTTGCTTTAATTAAAACAAGCTTAGAGACTGGCACGAAACAAAAGAATGCCTCCGTCTGTGTTTAGCCATGCCCCAGTGACAAAGTACAGTAGCACACCAGTTACTGCTAAGCATCTGTCACCGTGGTGATGGTGTTATTGTGTACAGCAGTGAGAGTCAAACACAACACAGGGTGCACGGCTTCCACTCAAATCAACAAAATGGCTGTGCGGTTACTATTATTCTAAAATGATTTCACGTCCATATTCATGGAAAACTGAATCTTAAACCTACAAATGCAAGTACAAATGCACGGTGATGAGCACTGTTGCCTCACAGCAAGAAGGTCCCGAGTTTGATTCCACCCCTGGCTGGGGCCTTTCTGTGTGGAGTTTGCATGTTCTCCCTGTGTTTGTGTGGGTTCTCTCCAGGTGCTTCCTCCCACAGTCCACAGACAGTTAGTCGGTTAGGTTAACTGGTCATTCTAAATTGCTAAATTGTGAGTGTGAATGGTTGTCTGTCTCTATGTGTTACCCTGCAACAGACTGGCGACCAAGTCTGACAATGCCAGGATGCACCCTGCCTCTGGGATAGGCTCCAGCCCCCCACCCCCGCCTCCCCGCAACCCGGACAAGGATAAGCAGAAGAGAATGGATGGATACACATTCGCATTGTAACTACTGAGTTTTTGATAAGGCTTTTAGCTAGACAACCTATCTGTCCTTTGCTTTAGGATACACATGTTTACTGGATTAATGGACCGTTCAGTTTCTAGTTGTTTCAGGAGACTAGTTTGGGTAAGAGGCTGGGTAATATTAAAGCTGTTTTGAAAATAAAAACAAAATAAATAAAAAGTTCCCAGCTTTGGGATAAATAAAATGTACCTTATCATATCTTTTTAATGTGTCTGTGTTTATATCTCCAAGCTGACTGTTGTTGTGATTTAGCACTATATAAATAAATCTGACAATGACGCAGATGCATGGTTATAATATATATACAAATTGTTGTTACCTTTATGTGTTATTAATTTTTTCCTGTTTCTAAACTCTCTTACAAACAATCTCGTTTTGGGGTTTCTTTTTTGGACTCATGCTAAATAAGCACCGTTTCACAAGATACAACATGTTATCCTGCAAATGATGTTTCTTACATGTATTCTTACATGTTTTTTGAATAATATACTAACTGTAAAAAATAAAACGACATTAAAAAATGTGTAGAAAATCGAATATGTCCTGGTAATTTTCAGCTAGTACATAATCTCACTCTTTTTCTTTATGTTCATGACTGTTTACATTATTGATTCTCACTGAAGCCATCAAGACTATGAATGAACACATATGAAATTATGTAGTAAAAAAAAGGGTTAAATAACTCAGAACATGTTCTATAATTTAAATCCTTCTAAACAGCCTTCCTTTGCTTTGATTACTGCTTCGCACACTCTTGTCATTCTCTCCATGAGCTTCATGAGGTCGTCACCTGAAATGGTTTCCAACAGTCTTGAAGGCGTTCCCAGAGATGCTGAGCACTTGTTGGTCCTTTTGGCTTCACTCTGTGGTCCATCTCATCCCAAACCATCTCCATTCTGTTTAGGTCAGGTGACTGTGGAGGCCGGGCCATCAGCACTCCATAACTCTCCTTCTTGGTCACAGAGCCCTTACACAGCCTGGAGGTGTGTTTGGGGTCATTGTTCTGTTAAAAAATAAATGATGGGATGGCATGTGGCTGCAGGATACTGTGGTAGCCATGCTGGTTCAGTGTGTCTTCAGTTTTAAATAAATCTCCATCAGTGTCACCAGCAAAGCTTCCCCACACCATCACACCTCCTCCTCCATGCTTCACAGTGGGAACCATGCATGTAAAGACCATCCATTCACCTTTTCTGTGTCGCACAAAGACACGGCGGGAGGAACCAAAGATCTCAAACTTGGACTCATCAGACCAAAGCACAGACGTCCACTGGTCTAATGTCCACTCCCTGTGTTTCTTGGCCCAAACAAATCTCTTCTGCTTGTTGCTTTTCCTCAGTCGTGGTTTCTTAGCAGCTATTTGACATAAAGGCCTGATTCACACAGTCTCCACTGAACATGTAGAGATGTGTCTGCTACTGGAGCTCTGTGTGGCATCTATCTGGGCTCTAATCTGAGCTGCTGTTAACTTGGGATTTCTGAGGCTGGTGACCAGTGTTGGGCAAGTTACTTTGAAATAGTAATTCAATTATAGTTACTAGTTACTTCTTCAAAAAAGTAACTGAGTTAGTAACTGAGTTACAATATTCTAAAAGTAATTAATTACTTGGAAAAGTAACTATTATGTTACTTAAAAAACAAAAACAAAGAACGTTTAACCCTCTAGCGTCCAGGGTATAATTGGCCATTTTTTACTACTCTTGATTTTCCCTCCACATTTTACCTTTAAAACTATTTACTTTGCCTTGTTTGGTATCATCCTTTTAGCACAACCTCACGTGCCTGAATTTACAGTTATGTTCTCATTTTGTCATACTGTATAACCAGAATTGATCTAAAATCAGACAAAAACATAAAATCAGAGTAGAAAAGTTATATTTTTACTGTAACAACCATAAACATGTTTAATGAATCATATTTCATAACTTCAAATGCAAATATTAATTGTCAATTTTAAAATCCTATGCACAAGTTTCAAACAACAAAGTTATTTGCATCCATTTACCTTTACCCTTTTTAAAATAACCATTTCAAACTATTTACAGAACAATCAGCTGTTCTTCAATAAGATGCCACAAATTATTTGTGCCACTCCAAAAAAATAATTTCTGTCCAATATAAAGGAGAACATCACAGCCTGATACCTGCAGGCCTGACAGCAGCAGGTGTATCACTCCTGTTTCTACCTGGAGACAGCAGTCGCCTCATTGTTCTGACACACAACACAAAACTATCCACAACACTACACACTAACTACACAAGACAACACATTAACTACACACTCCAAACACGCTAAACGTCACAAATCTCTCACATCTCAAAACTCGCTCTCTCTCTTTTCCTGCTCTCCCTCTCTCTGTTTCTCTCTCTCCCTCTCCCTCTCTCTCTCCCTCTCTCTTTCTCTCTCTCCCTCTCTCTGTTTCTCTTTCTCTCTCTCTCTCTCTCTCTCCGTCACTCCTAAAACTTTTTTTTGTTTTGTTTTGTTGCTCATAAGCAGAGAGTGCTTGCTAGCGCTAACGTGGCGAAACTATTGAGGAAAAAACGCCGCGTATATATTGTTTATCATGACTCTGGTTTTACGTGGCCTATCGACACAATTTAAAAACTGGCACCTTGTTGCTTTGTCTTTAAGTGGTCATGTGATTGACTTACCACGACTACTTTATTCTTCCTCAGTCAAACAGCAGCACTCATGCGATTGTTTTGCCCCCTGAGCTCCAGCTGTTGTGCTAGACAGTGCTCGTGATTACCGTCCGCGGGAGCGCGCAGCTGCTTAAAGCTGTAGCGTCCAGATTACTTACAGCTACTTCCTGCAGCTGATATAAGATGCGGTAAGCTGAACACAGCTTCAACCGTCTGTTTGTTGAAAAATAGTAACGGACCGCGTTTCCTTGTTAGTAACTGTAACGCCGTTGTAACGATAGGAATAGTAATTAGTTAGATTACTCGTTACTGAAAAAAGTAACGCCGTTAGTAACGCCGTTACTTGTAACGCCGTTATTCCCATCACTGCTGGTGACTTGGATGAATGTATCCTCAGCAGCAGAGGTGACTTGGTCTTCCTTTCCTGGAGCGCTCCTCATGTGAGCCAGTTTCATCGTAGCACTTGATGGTTTTTGCGACTGCACTTGGGGACACATTCAAAGTTTTAGCAATTTTCCAGACTGACTGACCTTCAGTTCTTAAAGTAATGTTAGACTGTTGCTTCTCTTTTCTTAGCTGATTGGTTCTTGCCATAATATGAACCCTGACAGGCACACCTGTGAAATAGAAACCATTCCAGGTGACGACATCATGAAGCTCATTGAGAGAAGGCTGAGGGTTTGCAGCGCTGTCAACAAAGCAAAGGGTGGCTACTTTGAGGAATCTAAAATACAAGACATATTTAGAATTATTTATCAAATTGTATTTGCTATATAATTCCATATATTAAATAGATCCTCCATGTGGATCTATATAATATATGGTACTGACCATGTGAGATCCATGTGGAGGATCTCACATGGTCAGTACACACAAACAAAACAGTGAAGAAGGCGCAGCAGCGCCTCTTCTTTCTCAGGAGACTGAAGAGATTTGGTATGAGCCCCCGCATCCTCAGGACCTTCTACCGCTGCACCATTGAAAGCATCCTCACTGGATGCATCACCACCTGGTATGGCAATAGCACCGCCTACAACCGCAAAGCTCTCCAGAGAGTGGTGCGGTGTGCTGAAAGGATAATGAGCCTGTTCTCATTCTGACGTCGTAATATACCGACTATTTGTCATGTCCTGAGGGATCCCTCAGGACGTGAAAGGTAACCTTCTGCGTTTCCATGATATGCGCTGGGTTGTGGATAGAATCCAATAGATTGACACTCCCAGCTGTAATACACGTTCCAGCCGTGTATGAGTGAAACTGAAATATTTCCAAACGAGACATAATCTCTTCAGCATGTCCTGGGCCAGCTGTGGGGATCTCCATCCAATTGGCTGAAACTCCTCACCTAGGAGAGCCTAGGTCAGATACCTGAACCACCTCAACTGGCTCCTTGCCTTGTCTCTGAAGCCCAAACACCCTTTGGAGGGTCACTTGTGCCCACAGTTCATGGCCACAGGTAAGGGTAGGTATGCTGGTAACCTTTCAATCAGTCACCTGTATGCTCAGCTCTCTGTTACCACAATAAAGTGTTATAGCATCAGCATTGCTACAGACACTGCACCAGTCCAGTGTGAAAATCCAGTAAAAAGGGCGAAGTCCAGTACCACAGGACACGCCAAGGCCAACATGTCATCTCCAAGTCCACAGAGCACATGCAGACCGGTTGGACAAACTTCCTGTATCCTCAAGTATTCGTGAGAGGATAAAGAGCTGAGAGTGACATGTACTGACCCCTGCATTTCCTTTGGTCCTCAGCTCTAAACCGATAATGACTGATAGATTGGATCAGGGACAAGGAAAATCATCAAATTAATCCTATTGATAGAATAATGATGATTTGGGCTTGGTTTTCTCAGAACCTGAGAAACTTGAACTCATTGAGTCAACTATGAACTCAAGTTCCTCTATACCATGCGTCCAACAGCAAAAGCTTGGCTGAAACATTGTCGTGCAACTCGATGATGGTAATGAGCTCAGCAGTAAATCTGTCACCGAATTGCTAAAGAACAAAAAAGAATTAAACTTCTGCAACACCACAGTCAAAGTCCAGACCTCAACCTGATTTAATGCTGGGGTGGGACCTTAAGAAAGCTGTGTGTAAATGAGTGCCTGCCAAACTCAATAAACTGAAGCAACATTGTAAAGAAGTTATACGAGAGGCTGATGAAGTCATAGAGAGACGATTACTTCAAGTTTGCTAAATGCTAAACACGGCTCTGCAGCCTATCACAGGGCACCGCTCAGAGTCCGGTGAAAACTGTATGTTTTGATTGAACCTCAAACCGCGGTCGCACAAACTTCTTGATCTCTCTCTCGTTTTCACTCTTATGTTCAACATTTGCTGAACACTTGTTGGGATGATGGTTTTGCTCTTACATAACTTGCTGCCATCAATTGTGATTCATATTGTTTCTCTTTCCCTGTTTTTTTTATCAGCTTTGGTCGACACCTGACATGCAAGCTGTGAGGAGATGGACCCACAGAACTATCATGACCATAAATAACAGCAGGACTAAAGCTGCCACACATGCTCTGAATTACTAGATGTTAGACCCAATGCAAAATATTCTTTCTTAAAATTTTCCAACAGACTTGTGTCCTGATTCGTGTTTGAGGTGGAAGACAAACGACTGCAGAGTCCCAGTGAGATGCGTCAAAACAATGATTTTATTGAAACACATACACAAAAAGCATCGATCTTCCCAGAACAATAAATGGGGTGTGATATATATAACATATGATGACAAGTAATATGCGTCACAGCAGATAAAAAACATGCATGTTCCAGTCATTCCAACCTTGAACATCTTCTAAAATAGAACAGTTCCTTCCTCTGTTCCTCTACTAGATGTTTCCTGTTATTTTACCTGTTACACTTATTTGTGGAACTGAACTGTCACGTATGCAGGTAAAACAACTTCGCAGTTTCAAGCAAAACAAGTCTAGACACTGTGTATGTGTGTTCAGGCAGCCCATGTGTCTTAGCCTCAGTGCATGACCTTACTCTGAGTCATCTGTTACCAGGCAGAACTCCACTGCAGCCGGTTGCTGAACACACAGGCCTCTATTCAGTTTCTAAGTTGTGTGTGATGTATTGTAAGCATGTATGCAATTCTGTCATAGCTCGGGTCACCTTAACTTACTCCATAGATCGGCCAGACCTCGCGCTGCCCGTAGCTTCAGACCACTAATTAACTTGACCGAGCTTCAACTCTTTAATTAGCACAAAAATGCAATGTGTATAACATGAATACAGTTGCACCTGCAATGAAAGATTATCATGTGATTATGAAATGCTTTGATGAAATGATAATGATAAATGATAAGTGATGCAACAGTAGTAATACTGATTATGAATAGTAACAGTAAAATAATATTCATTTTCCACACTTGCTAAACCACAAGTAGAAACTGCAAAGATGGGTGTGTCGATTGATCAGCCGCTCCTGGGTCTCACTTAAAAAAAAGAAAAACTATATTCCAATAATCAATATTATGTTACCTGCCGAGGACCAATCAGCAGACAGATACAGCTGTGAGAAGCTGGTGACCAGACTGGAGCAGCTATGTCCGGCTATCTGAAATGACCACCGACTGACCCTCGGTGATAAACCAACGCCGCCTCTGTGCGCTCCACTCCGATCGCTCTGCATTCCAGACAAAAACTTGAAAAGAGGGGAAAAAAATGCACTTAATTAATTGCCTGACATATTATCCAGTCTTTCTTCCAGCCAATTTCGTGGGAGATGTCAATCAGGTGGATTAGGCTTGTTTTTCTCTTAGCCTTGTGCTGACAGTGGAAAATGATTAAAGGGAGAGATTACGTGACAGCAAATTTGTGTTGATATCATTAAACTTTCATCACGGACTGGGTTTAAAGCTCTAAATTGCTTATTAACTCAGCTTTTTGTGGCTGTTCGCCTATCAACACTTCAAATGAGCCAGATATCAGAGCAGCTTCTCCCCCACCAAACCCGTCAGACTAGCTGCTCTTATTCTATAGTGGATGCATCCTTTGTATGATGGCGAGCGGGAAAATACGGTCACGCTGAGAAAGAGTGAGTATGTTATTTATTCAGGTCAAGGTGCAGCTAACTCTTCTCCTTTCATGTTTAAGTCATTTCTCCACCCTGTGCTGGGTTATTTCAAACTTTGAAGCATAAGATATGAAAAAAAAGTTTGCAGATCTTCCTTCGTTGCGGCTCTGTTGCACCATAATCTTTCTGAAGGTCAGTGAACCTGCGGGTCTGTGATACAGATATCACAGCAGATCCACTTTTCCTTTAGTGGTGTGATGGAGCCGTCTGTGAATCAATAACACTGTGGAGAAGACTCAAAACACCGTTACATCAATAAGATCAAATAACAGTGCACACACACATACACATATGTATATATGTTTCTGACATAGTTAGGCTGATGTGTTACAATATAAAGAATAGAAGCACTTTCAAATTATTTAAACTCCATATTTATTTTTGAAAGGTTACAAAAAGCACGAAATCCTGAACCAGAAATTTGATTGTTCAGTGTTTACGGCTGAGTTGCATCACTTCTTCTTTGAACAACACTGCAAGTATTTTAGAACTCAGGAGACCAATTGCTGCAGTTTTGGAATCCAAATGTTTTCCCATCGTGCTTCATAAAGGATCGCTCAGCAGGCGAGGAGCTCCTTTGTCACAGCTTTTGATAAAACACCAGTGGGTGATGGTTTGGACTACAGACACCTTCTACAGAGCTATTAGCATTGTCCTACTGAAATAAGCAAGACCATCTTCCCTGAAAAGATGAAGAGCTTATCTGGATGGGAGTATAATGTTGCTCCAAAATGTCATATTCAGCATGACTTTTCTTCATATTTCACCCATTGCCGAATCTTTTGGGTTTATTGCACTAAGGAGGTCAATCAATGCATCAGACTCCTCACCAGCAATGTCAGACCACCTGCTAAGAATCTCGATATTATGTTTTGTATTTGAATGTTGAATCTGTCACGTCTGGCGAGGCAGAGGGCATGGCGTGAGGAGATTGAGGACCCAAATACAGGCACATGGAGATGGGGGTGGACGATAACCAGAAACGAGCCTTTAATGTCGGCTGTGCCAAAACTACAAACAGGAGGAACTGAGGAAACTAACCAAAGACTAGACTGGGAAAACTAAACGTTTAACCTGAGGATGGAGACCAGAGGGACGAGGAACCAGGAAACAGGGAAAGCTGACACAGTAAAAGTAGGGGCAACACGGAGGAAGACACGCAGACGGTCCGACGAGGGAGGCGCGCACTATGAATACACACAGAGGGAACCGAGGGGATAGGAAACAGGAGGGGAACACAGGGGTTCACAGGTATGCAGGGGCTTGGGTAGCTACCTTGAATTGGACCACTATCTACTAGATGCATCTGTCATTTCAAGTGACTGTGCATCATCTAGTTCACAAAGGTACATCTCTGTATAAGTATATTACAAAAAACACCAATTATATGGTCTGCTTGAGAGGAAAACTAGGAAGTGGAATATATAAGCTAAAAACAGCAGGCCTGGGTAACACACCTAACAATCGTCCCCTTTAATGTGAAACGAAGAGCAGGGTAGCTTTGTGAGAGTGAGGTGGATTATGTGGACAGGGCAGAGTTTGCTTTGCAGCTTCCTCTCGAGGGTTCTGGTTTAGCTTGAAATTTTATGTCAAAATGTCATAAACACAACGATTCTCCACTGCGCTCCGTGTCCTCGCCCACTTTCACCTTGTTCCAAAAGCCAGTTTGTAGCATGAAGTTCAAAAACGAGTGGAGACTTTCCCGAAAACTCAAACATTTCATAGCTTAGATCTTGGTTTAATTTGCAACCGCAAAGTTTGCAAATTAAATTCTTGGTTTCGATATATGTTAAACTGCTTTTTGGATAGAAGGTCTTTTTATTTACATATACAAGTTTTTCTCTGGTATCTTACAGGCTGGAAAAATCTAATTGTTAGCAAACAAAAAACTGTTAGCAGCCTTCTAAGAAAAAAAAAACCTGTCAGCAGTCTGCATCAAATCTGACTCGACTTTAATGACACTCGCAGACATGCTTTTGACTTTTGTAATGACTGGAGCTTCTTCACAGCTGATCTGAGGAATAGAGTTTTGAAGTTTATAAGCTGTTGCAATGTTAGAGTAGTGAGATTTAGAAGAAGAAAGTCAGTCAGAAATAAAATATGGCACAATAAAATATATACATGTGTGACACCATGACTGTATGACCTCAGTTCCACATATATACTTAGACATACATAAATATACATTCCTATTTATGTATTCATGCTCCATTTTGAGTTTTACATTGTGCTTTCAAAATCTGACAGAATTGTACAAAAATAAAATATTCATGAAACTATCACACTAGGTGGTGCCTCGCAAGGAGCTGAGCATTCGACTGTCTGAATACATTGAGCTAAAAGAGGAAAGGAACAGAGGGAAATATAATGTCCAAGCAGAGATGTTATAATCATCTGCTGTGTTTTCAGAACTGGATTTGACCTGTTAATTCTCACAAAATGCACGTTTCAGAAAGGAGCCAGTTACAGGAAACGGAGGAAAAGCTTGTTGCTGGTGGGAGAAGTGATGTGCTGCTTATGGTATGAAAGTCTATTGCTACCATAGACTGGATGTAAAATGTGGATGTCATCCTTTGGTTTCTGGAGCCACTTTGAAGCTTCAACCTCAGGATTTTGGCTCCCCCCATGAAAGCTTTTGCAGCCAGAGGTGACCACATTTAGACTGGAGGACGGACTGCTGAGTTATCAGCTGGCAAACTTCAGCCATAAAGGTTTATTTTGTGATGAAAAGACTGATTAAAGGTTAGAATTTCATCCATCAAAAGTGAAACACGGACGTCTTGGTTGATGTGATCATTACAGGTAATATTATTTGTTAGAAAAATGCATTAAAAATCCTCCAGAATGCACCAACAGCACAGAAACGTCTGTTTTAGTGCAGCTGCAACTCCCAGTGACAGCACCTGGTAAAGTAAAGCATTCTGACTGACAGACTTTACCAATCGGAAGAGTTATAAACAAAGAAAAAATCCTACCCATACAAATGTTATGAACCAGAACCATGTTTGGGCCGAGCTGGAAACATTTTTAACATTTTTACTTTGGCATTTTAACAAGTCTGTAAACACTGACGTCCTTTTGGCCATTAGAGATACTGCAGATTTAGGCACCTGAGCGCAACCTACACATGGTTCCTTTCATTATAAGTTTAATGGAAGAAAGTCTAGCTTTCACCTTATGCTCCTCCTCTGAATGTTCATTGTACTGATCCAGCCTCACCAGGTCCACCAGTGCTGGGATTATTACAAGTGTCACTGTACCATGTCTTTGTTTTCTTTTTAGAAGTCACTGGCAACTGAGCTGTCTGCAGGTATGAGCATGTGTTAACCTGCACGTCTTTCTGAATCCATATGAAAAACATTTTATCGTCTCCCATAGGAGAAAAAACATCTTAGATTAGCCATGTGCTGCCTAATCTGTCTAAAAACAGACAGTATTAAACATCAAAATAAAACACAGTGTAGGCACATTAATAAACCCCTACAGGTCCTGTAGGCTCGTTTCTATGACGACCTGATCGAAACATGTATAAAGTATACATTTGTGTCTATAAATATAAACTAAATTGAAAACAACATGATGGCAGCGAAAGACAACAAATGAAGTCTTTTGCAGTCTTTATAAAGTTAGAATTACAGCTAGGCTGAACTGCTACACTGAGCTAACGTGAACTGCCTTTAATTTCATTCATGTAATCCTAACTTTCCTAACTTGCAATTAACTCTGTATGGGAACACACAGTGTTTGGTGAGCTAAGCCTGCAGGCTGTCCATCCTACACCATGGGAACATCTCTCTGCCTTTGTTTGGACTGTCAACACATCATGTCATAATTTACTTAAGACAAGAGTTCCTCTGCACAGAAGTTCCCCTGGTGTAGGCTACAGGTCCCAGTACTCACACACACACAGAAACACTATCACAGCTGGAGGTGGGAAAACCTGCAGGTTCATCCTCAGGAATATAATACAACACCAGGGACAGGAACGGAAACTGCGCCCCTGTAGAGCCACTATTGTTCTCTGAAACATGAGAGCGAGAGAGCAATGGGGAGCGTTCATGAGAAAAGCACGGATACACAGCTCTGAGGTTAACAGTGATCACTAATTACATCTCACTAACAAAACAAAGCTGGATGACTGAGCTCCATGTGGAACCTAAATTACTTTCACATTTAGCAGAAAAGCACATCAGACTCATGACAACAGCCAAATAAAAGCATCGACATGTGTGCAGTGATTGGTAACTCACTGACTGTCAGTAGGGCCACTGTGTTAATGTAATCACACGTACCATTACTATTACCGCAGTTTTGCTTTCATTCACTTTTCACTCTTGTTCACTTTGCATCAGGGGTAAACCCTGAACCCACCATAGTTTATTTTGACACTTTTTCCTCATTTTCTCAGCTTGGTGTGTTAAATATGTATCTGCACAAAAACCACGCACACTCCTTTTCCTATACATATATATAGAATATGCATGCCTTTGACGTAATTCACACACTTCAAAAGACTTCTTGTTAATCTTTTGCAAGCAAACAGTTTAACCAGTTTATGTTTGCAGGTAGGGTAAGAGGTGGGGTACACCTTGGCCAATCAGCAGCCAAATGCTGATGATTTCATAGTCAAATGCTCTGCTGGGATTAACCACTGTGGCATGTACCACCAGGGACATGTTTATGGGGTAGGCTAGAGTGGATGTTGCCCAATTAACCACTGCCAGGTGAGAGTGGGGAACGATAAGTCAGCAGATAAGTTGAATCGCTCTTCGTTTGCATCCATTGGCAGCTTTTGTTATGGGACCCTAATTGTAGTTTTCCATATGGATGAAGCAAAGTACGCAACACCAAAAACAATCACACAAACAAACGTTTCAGCTTCAGCTTATGACACACTCAGCTTGTGTTGCCTACATTAGCCTCACAGTCTGTATAGCCTGTACATTGACTTTCTCCCACAGCCCAAAGACGTTCTTGTCAGGCTGATTAGTGATTCTAAAATAACTGTGCACACAGCTGTCTGTCTCTGTGTTAGCCTTTGAAAGACTGATAACCTGTCCAGGGCTGTCCCAGCTTGCTTTTTGTCCTATGTCAGCTTTCACTGTGTCTGCCATTAGGCCCAAGATTTCCAGTGATAGTGAGGAGGTTAGCTGGATAATGATTTGGGGGAAAATGCTGTGTTATTTATTTATTATTTGTGCATCAGACGTTTTTCAATAAACCACATAGTTCTGAATGCCACCGCAGTGAAGTTAAACAGTGGAAATACTGGAAAGTCCAGTTGTTGCTATTTGAGTCATTTCCTGGCTGTTGTTGTGCAAAGCCAGGATTCTCAGTCTGTGACGTTGGCTCTTCACGTGCTGCATCACATACAGCAAGTTTTGTGCAGGTTTTCAGTTACTGCCTGGAACCCAAAAGGGTTGAGAGGACAAACATTTATTATATTATTTTTACTAGGTCAGCTGGCATGAAAACTATAAATCGGACTCAGCTCCCAACTCCATGCTGCTAGCATCGTCATTCCTGACATGGCGTATTCTTGGGGTCAAAGTCTAAAAGCTTGTTGCATTTCAGAATAAAAGGAGATGAGAGAAAATGTGCAAGTTTACAGCACAAAACACTGAAGGTATAATAATAAGTTATTGCAAGCTGTTCGTGTGACTACATCAAAAAATATAAATCCATACGTGTATGTTTCTCACGCTCTGTGTTGCAGCACATCGCAATGTAAAACGTGAGAACAATACCACAGTTTCCGGCTGTGAAGCTGCATTGCGTGACAGTTCTGCAATGTATTATGGATGCAGTGAAAACACCTGCTAAAGGCAAGTATGTATGTGTGTTTAGTGTCAGCGATCAGTGGGAGAAAAGTGAGCACTGCTTTTTCTGTGACAGAGATTGGCTGAGGGCAGGAACTTTGCCAAGTGTGCCCTGTCTCATTTACATGCATAGATGGCATGGCATTAGCATAGTAACAGCCAAAAAAAAAAAGCTCAGAGAACTAACGGGAGATATTTGGCAGCTGATACTCAGGGCCCAATTACAATCGTTCGCCTGCATTCTCCTTTACTCAGGGGCTTTCTCATCTCACAGCCCTGCGCTCTGCTCGGCTCGGCACAGTGGGCCTATCTTCAAACTGTCAGCCTGTTTAGAGCTGGAGATTGGTGTGTGTGTGTGTGTGTGTATCTGTGGATGTGTGTGTGTGTGAGAGAGTGAAGAAACAGACTAGCTCTGCACTAATGAGGACAGGGACAGAGACAGCTAGAATCCTCTCTGCTGCCTTGCCTGCAGGATGGAGGAATGTAAATAAGCTCTCCATATTCTGACTAAACAGGCGCGCTGGAGACCTGGAAGCTGTTCCTTCGAGGAGGCAAAGAAACAGGTTGGACCTATCATGTAGAACCAGACTTCAGTTCATGCAAACTGCTCATTGCTTCCAATGAACAACAGTTCACTTTAGTTTGGAGCCACCATCACATGTGTCAAATGTTGTTGTTGAAACATAGAGACAATTTTTACTAAAAGTATCACAATATTTTGTCTAAATCTGTACCTGTTGTAATATCTGTAACCACCCAGATGGAGGGGAAATAACTACGATAAAGCCAAGGAAACTGCTAAACAGCACACAAATTAACATTTAACAGCAAACTTTGTTGCAGTGTCTCAGAACCATAGACTGTAAATAAAGGTTTAGACTGCTCCCATGTTATTCTTTGAAGCCAAAAAAACACCAGAGGCCAAAACAGGGAAAAATAGTGTGTAAGTGCAATCCAATATGGCTCTCATGGTTGTGGTACAATCGGTTTATTTCAATACTGAGCGCAAAACATAAGACAGGCTTTTGTTTTCTGTTTTTCTGTGGAATTTATAAGAATTCAGCAATTCCATTATTGCGATCAGTCATCTGTTCGATTCCTAATCTATTCTCTAATCGATTCTCATTGGCTCCACTTTAAGTCAACCATGACTAAGCAGGATATCAATCACATTATTTTCATTCAGTTTATTTGAATGCTGTGTGGTCAAATGTTTGAGTCTGTTGCAGGTATTTCCTCTCTTTTTTGTGATCAGTGTTGGAGTCGTTCCTCAAAAATAGTAATATATTACAAATATTACATTGAACACTTTTCTTAAAAGTAATGCAGTACATCACTTAATCAGTACCAGGAGAAAGTAATTTGTTATAGTGCTCGTTACTTTTGTGTTTCTCTGTAAAATGACCTGAAACGCATTGTCTCATAATTACCATTTAACAATTGTGGAATTACAGGGATTATTTTACATAACCATCATCTTTATCATTGCATTAATTATCATTTCATCCAAGCATTTATTGAAGTTGCTGGCATTATGTTATAATTTGTATTACAGGGGTTATCATAATCACATATTAACATGTTTATTACAGGTGCAGTTATAACCACTTTAAATCGTTGAGTTAAATCTATAATCTTAAAAGCTTATATGCTGAGTATATTGTTACAGTAAAATAGTAGCTGAGCAAAGGCCTGAATGTATTCAGCTTCTTGTTGCATTTGAGTTTGCCTAGCAACAGGTGACAGAAGGAGGACAAGTTCATGGGGAACTCAAAGGCCTGACCTCATCACCATATTTGGAAGAGGATGCCAGAAAGGGGAACTTCTGTGTCTGCATTTATCTCTTAGAATTGACCATTGTCTGTAGAAGAGGCAAATAATGTTCTTAAGATGCAAATTATGTGCTTGTAAACGCAAGAGGGGGCGTTACAATACCCTGATATTATAAAAGCAATCTGAAGTGTATTTTCGAACGGGGATTTACAACCGATGGTTTCCAGTGTACGTCTCCCCACGCTGCATGCATTCATTAAAATCAATTGTTTGATCGACCTCTTTTGGACCATCATTGTTTTACTCTCGTCCTCAATTTCGGACCCGTAACACAATGTAAACCTATAGGCTACAGTCAGCACACCATCACAAATCCCTATACTAATGAGGGTGCGTATTATGCAGGATGATCTCTTAGTATTTAGGTATAAACACAAAGCTGACAGCACACAGCAAAGATGAAAACCAGCACAGAGATAGTTCAGGAATATGAACAGGTAGAAACTGAGGCTGTAGCCAGACTCCTCGTCCATTTGTTCAGGGTCTGGCTGCTGGGCTGGGATCAGCATTCACTCAGCTTTAATATCAGTATGGGCTCTTTGCTAGCTTAGCATTAGTATGCTTCTGAAGAGCCGAAGTTATGTTAGCAGCATAATGCAGTTGGTGGTTTCCACGTTCCATCGTGCTCTCAGCCTTTTGTGCAACAAAATATAAAAGAAATGCTCATATTTGATGTAGCTTATATCTGGGGCTGGTGACCCTGAACCCTGCAACAGGCCTGGGCTGCTGACAGCTTCTTTTTTCATTTTTGTTTTTAGACACCGCTCATGTCTTTTGTTCTGTCTTCCTTCCCTCATCCCCAACTTGTTGCAGACGGCCGCCCCTCCCTGAAACCGGGTCTGCGGGGGGTTCTTCCTGGTAAAAGAGAGTTTTTCTTTCCCTTTGTCACCAAGTGCTTGCTCATCACGGGTCGTCTGATTGTTGGGATTCTTGGGAACTGTGTGGTGAGTTAGTTAGTGTATGAACCCGTCACCTGATTTATTTTTATATTAAATTCAGTGTAAACCTCATCTGATGTAGTCCTACAGCTATCTCAAACAGCTAGAGCGATTTTGAAGGACTGTAAGCAACATATTGATTGAACGTGTTCAGTATACTATAGCACATCACAGACCACAATCACAAAAACAAAAGGTCTCCTCCACCCGAGCATCTGACTGTAGATGGAATTCGAGCAAGCAGCAGGGTGGTGCTGTGGGGCAAGTCAGAATCCACTTGTCTGGGTCACATGCTGTATCTTCTTCATCTCCATTTGAACAGCACGAAGAGCTCCCTGCAGCTCTACTGAGCAGAGAAATGACTGAGTCACCTGGGATCTCAGTAAAGAACAGAGAGAGAAGCTCCCAGAGGGCTGCAGGTCAATATCATAACAGACAACTGCTCCTATTTACACACGATTGCCTGAAGGCTACATCCAGCTGACCTAGAAAGAGAAAGCTGGAACAAAAGACCGGAAAAAACATACTGAGTGGTATACCACTGCTCTATTTTAATTAAACCGTGAGCTAGTGTAGAACCAAGTGCACGCCCACGGGACAATTAATGTTCAGTGTTTTGACGAGCAGAGGCTCACATGCAGGCATGGAGTAAAAAAGTGAAAGTTATTCACCTATTCTTTTTGTCACATTTCCCCTGCTTTGTGTCTGCGTGCAGCCATATTTAACCATATTATTTACTACAGATAGCCAGGGCAATTCAATGTATTTAACATCACTACATGAATATACTGTGGTGAAATCACATAGTTTTACAACTCTCCATTAAAATGAATGTAAAAACATACTTGACTTAAATCTGTCGTTCACAGTCATCTCTGTGGACTGAGCTGCATTGTTTTTATTGTGGCTTGTAGTTCAGATCTCTACAAGTCATGTTCTGACACAGCTGAACACATCACAGTCTCCAGTCTGAGGATCGGGTTGTCAGCTTCATTAAATTCATTAAAGGGTTGTGGTGTGTTAGCAGGACACACTGCTGTTGCAAATCTTCAGTTTTCTTTTGGTAATTTCCCACATGCAGCAGTGCTCATCTGTTCGATTCCTCTGGGAGTTTCAAACTAAAGTTCTCATTTTAATGGATTTTCATTTTTTTAGACAAAAAGTACAAATGTTGGATTAACTATTAGATATCAGCCATTAACCATGGCCTAATGTTCCCATGAACTATTTTTACACAAAAAGGCTAAAAAAAGTATAAATAAATTCAAAATGCAGCGTAAGCAAGCTCCAGCTCACGTGGTGTGATGGTGACTAAGTGGATGACCAATAGTTATCTAATGTCAGAGGACATTTTTGAACAATGCCTAATAATATATTTAATTAAATGTTAACAAAGCTGCTCTTCTTTTAAACTACAGGGGTACAGACCAATATCTTTTAGGTACCAGAACATAAATACACATGAAATAAATATTCATTTAGAGATTTTCTTTTCTGTTTAATGTATGTAAATACCTATGGCCACTTTAGACCTACAGACTGTTGCTTAATATGATTAAGTTAGTCCTGAAATGTTTCTTCAGGTCATTCTAACGCTGACCACACAAAGTAATCGATCTTGTGGAATCCTTGGACCATCTTCAACTGATCTCACTTTGTGTTTTTGGTTTTTCACTTTCCATCTTTGCCATGTGGTGCTAAAGCACACACTCTGGTATGTTATAAATCAATGGTGTTAGACACTCTGTCTGTTGTATGAGGATTGCAGTTCTATGTATTTACAGTAAAAATCAGTGCTTAATATGTAAACATAGTTTCCAGTAAATTGCTGCATTTTTCCTTTGGCCTGCCCCACATACAAATTACAGAAACAAGAGGACATTTAGTCTTCCACTGCTGTCTAAAGATTACTGGTATGATTAGGAACAGATCATATTTTATCTAGAGCTGGGCTTTGGCCTCTCTCTGTCACATATGTTCATAATTAGCCGGGAGACGAAGGTCCGGCTGTGGTCAGCCTGTGGGGAGGGAAACCGCGGGTTCATGATCTTTAACGGATTAAAGCTGCATGTGTGTGTCTGTGTGTGTATTTGTATATGTGTGTATGTGTGTGTATTTGTGTGAGAGAGAGTGAGACAAGGAAGCTCCCATCTGTTTCTACATCAGTATTTTCATGAGGTCTTACAGTCTATACTGCACCTCATCACAGAGGGGTATAATTTAAAACACGGCTTACAGATCCAGATCTTTTTTTCCACTGAGTGTCGGATCTGTTGGTTACATGTGCATATCTGCACATTGCTTATATTCCTATGGCTATATTCATTCAACATTTAAAGTGTGACTTCATAAGATGTTTGTGATGTGATGTATGTATCTTTATAAACCATAAAACATGCTTTGGATTATATGAGATCTTATATAGCATGCACGCACACACACACACACACACACACACACACACACACACACACACACACACACACACACACACACACACACACACACACACACACACACACACACACACACACACACACACACACACACACACACACACACACACACACACACACACACACACACACACACACACACACACACACACACACACACACACACACACACACACACACACACACACACACACACACACACACACACACACACACACACACACACACACACATACACACACACACACACACACACACACATACACACATACATATATATACACACACACACACACACACACACACACACACACACACACATATACATATACACACATATATACATATACATACACACATATACATATATACATATATACACATATACATACACACACATTACTTACATACACACACACACACACACACACACACACACACACACACACACACACACACACACACACACACACACACACACACACACACACACACACACACACACACACACACACACACACACACACACACACACACACACACACACACACACACACACACACACACACACACACACGCACACACACACACACACACACACACACACACACACACACACACACACACACACACACACACACACACACACACACACACACACACACACACACAGTATCTGCTGTATCATGATGCACAGGTTATACAAATGCTAAACACTGACCCAGATCCAGTGTGTGCCTGTGAAAGCCCTGGCTGCTATATACAGTGTATCAGATTCAGTTCAGTCATACATGCTAAATAACTGAGTGCAAATAGTATAAAGAATATAAAGTAGTACTGGGATGCTAAGGTGCTGGGCTACTGTTTCCTTGAGGTGTCTTTTTATTTTGCTGGCACACTGTTTAAAAAATGGACACACAGCACCACACTATCACAGCACCCTGCTCTTCAATGCTAGTCCTTGGAAAGAATCGTGGTAGGTTAGTCAAAAGAATACGCTTTGCTGGAAAAGGCTCCTCCTATAGAAATGCAGCTTGAGAGATCAGTGCTTGTTACAGGCGTACTTGATCAAGATCGACTCCTGAAAATGAAGCGGTGCCAAAAACTGCAGTTCCTGGAGTGGCCACTTGAGGGTGGCTCCAAGAGTGAGTGAACTCTCATAAACTTACACCAGAAATAACCATGTTCACAGCGTAATGGGGATCTGAAACAAATCAGCCTATGATGATATGGCACCTTCCATTTACACAGGTCAGCTTAACACAGAGAAGGGCAGGATGCCCTCATCGTCAAGGTTCCAGCTGACGATGAGCCCAGGACCTTCTTACAGTAAGTGCTGAGCACTACACCACCCTCATTTCAGACCAAATATTCAGATTTTTTTGTTTTTTACGACAAGTGAAGGCTACACTAGCCCAGCCCTACACTAATACTTTCTTGTAAAACACTGCCACCTGTTGATTAAAACCTAAATAAATCTTGGCACACGACCCCATTATTGTCATGAAACGATGCTTCGATGCTACGATAACCTTTGATTGCCTCTTAGTTTCATGTTCATATAGGAGCCATCGGGGTGAAATATTAACTACTTGGGCACCAAGTGGGCAGAATTTCATTAAAAATCATGACAATAAATCTAAGTTAGCTGAGTATCGGCTAAAAAATAGACAAAGGATACAAGACCGACATATGATTAGTAACACGAATCCCTGATTTGAAGCCTTTGTTGGTGCCATAAAAGCTTTGGCAAAAGTTTTCTTTTATCATTAAAAACTCAATTTTGATCTTAATCCACATCATAAAACTTTTAAAGTCCACCAGACACGTAGGATTAGGGCTACTATTCAAGATTTTTTTTAACAATCACACCTTTATTTTTTCAACAGAAAAACTAAACCCAAAATGTGAGACACTTCATTTGAAACCCACCAGACTAGTGGGTGCTCAGGGGTTAATTAATCCATTTACATTAATAAAGAGACTTTCCTTGTTTTCCAGTATTCTCCCAGTGTTGTATGTTGCAGTTTTAAACCTTTAGATTGACCCAGTGGGTTGTGTAATATTAGCAGATATGAGCCAAACATGAAATTACAGCCACTGGTGTATCTGATCCCAGTGCAGATTAAATTTCTAGTGTCAGGGTTTGCGTGAACAGTGCTGCCCAAATAAATGAAAAATTTGATATCACTTTGTTTCTTGTTTAACATATGTAGTCGGTGTTTTGGAAGGGAACACGTGGTATCAGATTTCCTACAGCTTGCAAACGAGGATGACTGAAATGCATCCTGTTTGCGTTGGTGACACGGAGCTGCATTGTTGAGCTAAAACAGATGAAAGAAAAGCCTCCTCGATGTAATGCAAGGCTGGTTTGTGTTGCAACCCAGAGTCAGAACTGCAAGTGGCCATCAGAAGACAGAGGAATGCCTGCAGGGATGCAGCCATCTGGGATTACTGGGCGAGAGAGTCAGCATATCATATTCCCATTTTCTTGTTGCTTTCTTTATTACTTTCTCCAAACCAGAGCTGCTTCAACTGGAAACACTGAGGCCTCTGACTCGTATCTGTTTCAGTGTCAAAAAACTATTAGACTGAAGTTTCATATGAAAAACTTCAGATGGCCTGGTTTCTTTAACTGTGTTATTTTACTGCTCAGAGACTTTCAGCTCAAAGTTTGGGCTATTAGAGTGGGAAGGACTTGGAACTTTGAGAGTCACCGACAAAGCAGAAGAAATGAGAGGAAGGAAAACTAGTTCTGACCTCCTGATTTCTTCTTTGTGTGCGTGTGTGTATCTCATACTAAACATAAAAAAGGCAGCTTTGGTTTACACAAGATAAAAGTTTAAAATGATAACTATGTATTGAAGAAAGACAGAGTATCTAATACCACCTGGGCCTGTTTGAAATGTGTAAATCTAAAACGTGATCCAAACTGAGAACCAGTTGCAGCTGGGCAAGACACACTGAGGCCTGATTACAGCCAGCCTTGTTCGGGCAAATCCTCATTAAATTGAACATTTACACAAACATAAAGTTGGCTGGCTTGTAGTGTGCTGCAAAAGATTCAGAAGATATTCCAGAGGAGATGTTTGAATCAGTGTGCGAAGGATTATGAAACTCTTTCTAAGGCTTCGGGAATCCGCAGATCCACACTGTGATACGTTAGCTACAAATGGGAAAGATGGTGAATAAGACAGCAGGCACCATCCAAAAGTCCTCAGAGTGCACGATCATTCATCAAGCAAAAAGACTGAAGAAAAGACTGGTCTCAGCTGGAAGAGTGGAGAGGTGAAAGCCACTGCTAACAAAGAACAGTAAGGCTCTTTTGAGTGCTTTCATGACTCTTAAACATTCTTGAGAATCTTCTATGGAAAGATGAGTTAAAAGGTTGAACTGTTTGAAAGACAGAAGCAGAGTCCCATTAGACCTAAAGTCAACCGTGGAAGTGTAATGTTGCTGGGTGGCTTTTGCTCCTTTCTGCTCGTTAGTCTTTATTAAAGCTTAAAAACAACCGAGTTATGCAACAATACGGTGGACTCGAGAGTAAGTCTGCTGCTAAATGTCTGAAAAGGTAAAAAGCGACTTAGTGTCGACCTTACAGTTCAGAGTAAAGACTGTGTCGCAAAAAAAACGACACAAAATTCTGACAGAGTTAACATCAAGCGACGATGAATCGGTCCTGATGTCTCCAAACAAGAAAAGGAAGAAATGGAGATTTTGGGTTCATATACTTCTCACAAGCAGGCAGCAGCAGGGAGGATTTCATGGTTTGAGTCAGGAGTTGAAGCTGTATCACGACTGCTTTCGCAACATCAGTGGGGCAGTTCAAGGTCTTGTTAGGAGATTTGAGACCACATCTGAGCAGGTAAAGCAGGGGTGTCCAACTCCAGGCTTCGAGGGTCGGTGTCCTGCACGTTTTAGATCTCGCTCTAGGTCTACACACCTGAATCAAATGATTAGTTTATTACCAGGCCTCTGGAGAACTACAAGACATGTTGAAGACACAAGTTAGCCATTTAAATCAGCTGTGTTGGATCATTATATTAATGCTGCTATCCTGTATATATTGTACTTACTATTGTTTGTTTTATTGTACCTTTTATATTTTACATTTATATTTATTATTGTATTTTGCACCAAGGGAGTGGCACTCCAATTTCGTTGTACCCTGTACAATGACAATAAAGGCTATTCTATTCTAAGGACACATGTAAAACCTGCAGGACACCGGCCCTCGAGGCCTGGAGTTCGACACCTGTGAGGCAAAGGATTCATTTTAGAGAACCGTCTGAGATGGAGAAACGTCTAGCTGTATATCTGAAGGAAAACAGGATTATTTTAGTATTTTTATGTCCAGAGTACCAGTGCATGCTTTGAGCCGTAGCGCACGTGTTGCCAGATGCAGTGGTCTGATTGGTCAGATCTGTTTCTCCACCAAACTGGAAAAAACGAGCTTAGTCAGAAAAAACAAATGCCCCAAATTTGTATAGTGAAGTTACGTGGTCAGTGCGAATAGCTGCATGAAGAGCTGATGAGTTTAAAAAATATTTTTAACACAAGATTTGCATAGAGAGGTTTTCTTGTGTCTGTGGTTAGTGTCATACTGAGAGAGGAGAGGAGTGGTCAATAGCACAAAAGCAATAAAATTGTATGATTTGACTCGTATGATCCCAGTGTTGCAGCCATCCCAAATTTTATAGGCCACCATATCAGATGCTGCAGGGCAACAATGGCACAGGCTCCAGCGTGAGCAGTTCAAATATCATTCGTCACGCTGATGAGCGCAGCCCTGACACTAAGATGTTTGAATCAAGACTGAAAATGTTCATCGATGCTGTTGTGCCATTTGTAATGCTTCAAGTTTTGCTATAAGCGGTGATTTTGAAACTTTGGTGAAACTTCTAAACCATGTTGACCAGCTGAGCTGATGGTAAATGAGCCGCTCTGACGTCATCCTGCTTCCTGCACGGACTCTTTCCGTTCAGTGAGTTGGGCGAGGGTGCCGGCTTTCGCTTTCTAGCACAAACCTGAAGCTACTTCAACTTTCCAGGTAATTTACAAGCTTTACCCCAGTTCCCCCTTTCTGACTGCAGAGCTTTGAATTAATTACCTACTCTGAATCTATATTGGCTTTTATGAAATGCTCTTACGAGATTTCAACATCCTCTTTGAAACGAGAAGCACTGGGATTTCGGTCGGGAACGCTATGATCCAGAAGAAGACGACTCAGTAGGAAGAGCAATTTATTCACAACCAGTCACAGCAGTGTGGCAGATCACAGCTTTGTTTATTAGGAACACAGACCTTTCTTTTTGGAAACACAAAATGATACACATAGCATTTTTAATGTCTCGAGACAAACACTGGTGAGGCCGGTGCACACAGGCTGAGCTGACAGGAATCCAACATCTTAGGCTCCTACTCTGCATGTAATTGCACACTTCTTGAAGACCCTCCAACTTTGTTTGTGTGAGAACTGGCCGAGTGTGCTCTCGCAGGCTCCTAATGAGCAGACATGGGGATATGGTGCTAATACTGACTATGTGGAGCGACACACACATTTGTCTCCTCTCTCTGGGCTACCTATCAGAAGCACCGAGTAGTGTAAATAGCAGGAAACCTGCTGTGTTTTGTAACTTGCCAGTGAAGCCTCATGTTTAACCACAGCCAATGAACAGGTGGTACATAGCAGCCAGCAAAAGTAGTTATGGTAACATTAGGTAACATTAGATAAGACACACGCTGTCAGTTTCTGTATGATGGGTGCAAATTTGGAAAATGTTGCTTTGCAGCAGGGGCGATTTTAGCCCATTTTTGGGGGGTGCTTCAGCACCCCCCAAAAATGAATCAAAGCACCCCCAAAGATTTCTTACTTTTCTTGACAATATTTGCTGTTTGTGTGACACACTACTAAAAATATAAAAAGCATACAGTACTTGGCTGAGATGTAACATTTCAACAACAAAAGTATAGATAACCCCCCCTCTTCCAAAATGGTTTGTTCCATCTCGCCTCTCCCCTACTCTGGCTCTAGCTCCGTTGCTGCCAGAGCGATGGTGGCTGAGGCTACGTCCACACATACGTGGGTATTTTTGAAAACGGAGATTTTCCGTTTTCATTTAAAAAAATAATCCCGTCCACACTTAAACGCAGACATGAAGGAAAACGCTGCTAGGAACATGCCAAAGCAGCAGGTGGCGATATATTCCTAACCTGTAGAAATGTTGGCCAATCAGAAGTCTAGAAGCCTCGGCGGGAAATAGTAAACAAAGATGGGGCATAGAAGCAGAACCGAGTCGTATGTGTGGAGGGACAGTAACTGTGTGTGTATATGTAAGCATTTAAACACTGCAGAGAGTACAATTAACAGTAACAGTATTGTAGAAATTCATTTCACCGAAACAATAACGTGGCGCACAGTGTGACGTCAAAAAAGGCGCACACCTTTGACGCTGCGTTTTCTCCGTTTTCCTCGTCCACATGTAAATGCAAAAACTGAGTTTTCGAAAATATCCACCCTGGCAAGCGTTTTTAGAAATCTCCATTTTCAGTGACCGAAAACGCCGTTTACATGTGGACGAAAGGTGCAAACGCATAGAAAAATCTGCGTTTTCAAAAATACCCGTTTACGTGTGGACGTAGCCTGAGACGCAGCGGAGCGGAGGTGTAAGTACCTGGCTTAAAACAGGACATATTAGCTGCATTTAACCTTCAGTTACTCTTTATATAGTTAGGTAGGAGTCAGGCCATGTTTCTTTTTAGCTGAAAAACATACATTGACTTCTATTCACCAAATGTAAAGGTTAAGTCATCCTATTATCTCAGGTGATGTTGCAAAGTGGCACAAACGTGGTGTAAATGCTTCCTACAGTGAATGGTATGTAACACTACCAACACTGATGTTTTGGAGCAGTGTTAACATTAACTACATAAATGTGACAGTGAAATAAACTAATGTAAGAATGTGAAAGCTGCATGCTAACTCTTGAAAAGGCTCCTCCTGAGGCCTAATAGTTATTTCTAATGTTTGCACACAAATGGATTTTCTGGCGTGATGGTGACACTAGACAAAAGAAGCAGTTGAATTATCCCCTATACTATATCGAGTGGATGTCTTCTGAAACAAAGTGCTGAATAAACACAGTGACCAAATATTACCTTCCTTTCACTCCACTGCTGGATGAATTATTTTTTTTATTTAAACCAGCCATATTCTGTGGGCTCTGCACACAAGCACAGGAATCCTCCAGTGCAGACCACCCTGCACAGACCACGAGACCACTAATATAATAACCGTTTGTATGGCTCTGCTTTCTTTTAGCTTGTATAATCTACTCCAAACAACAAGGGCAAGTGTGATGCCAAATATTTATACCAAAGTATGATAGCCCCACAAATTAGCTCAGCAGTGATCTAAAACTTACCAGACACACTAAAACACACATGCAGGCTTAATGGAAATCAAATGCTAAAGTGAGTCCAAAAGGCACTCAGTTCCATGACAAACAAAGAAAGAGGAAAAACTTTTAAAAGCTGATTCGATGTGAAACCACAGCAGGGCTGAAAAGCCCTTTTTTATAGATATCTATAGAGCAAAATGCCTGAACGTCTGCTTTAGTAAGTAACAGCAGATGCTTGGATTGATGCACCAGCTGACTGTAACGGCAAAACGGTGTCTCAAAATCTGATTTGTGTTTCGGGTATCACGTTTGTCAGCATGACTTCATAAACACACTTCAGTCAAGGTAATATTTTCACATTTTTTTGGTATCAAAACTATTTTAAAGCGTGGTTGGGTACCCCCACTTTGCACTGTAGCTAGCTGCAGTTGATGGAACACCAGAGAAAACATACTGTAACTAACTTTATGACATCACAGTAGTTTCTGATGTGGAACCTGATGAAACTAAAACATTTTTACCCCCAACAAAAGAATAAATGCACTGTGGCAAAGCAAAGCAACAAAGCAAATGCAAAATGTGAAGTTTCAGGTTTTAACCTTTCACTTAGTCGGTCACTAAGATGGAATTAACATCTCTCTGCAGCAGTGCCAGAGGACACTTGACAGACATGACACATTACGCTGTGGGATGAGAACACGTTGGGTCTTTATGTTTATTTGCTTTGAATTTTTGGTTTGCTTAAAGTCCAGGACTTAAACAGCAGATTCTGTAAGTTTGAAATCTCATCCAGAATGATGTGCTACATTATCAAGGATCACAGGGAATATTTGATCCCCTACCTCCCCCTGTAAAGTTAATTCCATCCAAATAGGGCTTAAGACGTGTAATAACTATGCCAAAAGCCTGCGAATAAAGAGGGTGAGAAGTGTGAGGAAAAGCCCAGTGTAGCTCATTAATTTGACTTCTTCTTCTTCTTCACTAAAGCAGCTCTTCCTGCTCAGTAATCAGGCTTCAGACTTTCCAACCCTGTGCTCACTGAGCTCAGAGAGCTTCCAGTTTTCTGGAGCTGCAGGGCTCAGTTCACCCTGACAGGCCAGCCCCAGAGAGAAGATCTGGGTTCAGAGCTGAGGAGGCAAACGCTGCAAAGGTGTGGAAGACAGAGGGCCAATGAGTTGAAAGAGCTGGAGAGGAGGGGTAAAATAAAGAGGTGGAGTGAAGCTTTGGCTTGCATTTGACAGCTGGCAGGCTTAAGAGAAATACAATACACCGATGGGAAGACCACAGAGGGGAAGGGATATGTGAATGGTATAAAATGAAGTTTAATGAGTGTGAGCGGGGTGGGTTTGTTTGAACAAGAATTGTATGCCCGTGTAAAAAATATGCACACGCAATAAGCGAGATTGTAGCTGGATAACGGGATACAGAGATACTTGTCATGAAATTTACATGACCACACAGAACTGGCATCCACGGCAGGCTGGCTCAGCGCTGCATGCCCTGACACACCTTTGAAGTCTGAGCTCAGCTTTTTCCTCACCACTGGAAAATCTCCCAGTCTCTTTTACACACACACACACACACGCACGCACGCACGCGCGCGCACGCACACACGCGCGCGCACACACACACACACACACGCACACACACATGCACACACACACACACGCACACACCCACACACACACACGTCATCTGCACGCCGCAGTCAACACCGTCTCCCTACACAGGCCTCACATAGGCGTAGTGGGAAGTGAAAGAGCAATGAGCGCTGCTCTGCACCGAGACGTCAAACGCATTAATCCTGCAGCAGCTCGGTCTGCTGTGCATGGCTAATCATTGCAGTTTATTATCCATCTGCAGTGCTGTCTGCACTCAGAGCTTCAGCAGTCATTAAAGAACCCTGCTTCATGATCTCAGTGGAGTTTAATTTGAACTGAAGATGCGACTGCTAGTCTGTAATTATATGAATAATAAAGACTATGTCTACACTGTGAAACACTGCACTTTTTCACGATGGTGTACTTTCTCCTTGATTTCTCACAGGACTAGTGATTTTGTTGCTTCTGTGTCCACTCGCAGAATCATTAGCAGTGATGGGAATAACGGCGTTACAAGTAACGGCGTTACTAACGGCGTTACTTTTTTCAGTAACGAGTAATCTAACTAATTACTATTCCTATCGTTACAACGCCGTTACAGTTACTAACAAGGTAACGCGGTCCGTTACTATTTTTCAACAAACAGTTGAAGCTGTGTTCAGTTCACGCATCTTATATCAGCTGCAGGAAGTAGCTGTAAGTAATCTGGGCGCTACAGCTTTAAGCAGCTGCGCGCTCCCGCACGGACGGTAATCACGATCACTGTCTAGCACAACACCTGGAGCTAAGGAGGCAAAACAATCGCATGAGTGCTGCTGTTTGACTGAGGAAGAATAAAGTAGTCGTGGGTGTCGATCACATGACCACTTAAAGACAAAGCAACAAGGTGCTAGTTTATAAATTGTGTCGATAGGCCACGTAAAACCAGAGTCATGATAAACGCGATATACGCTGGCGTTTTTTCCTCAATAGTTTCGCCACGTTAGCGCTAGCAAGCACTCTCTGCTTATGAGCAAAAAACAAAACAAAACAGGGAAGTTTTAGGAGTGACGCAAGAGAGAGAGAGAGAGAGAGAGAGAGAGAGAGAGAGAGAGCAGGAAAAGAGAGAGAGAGAGAGAGAGCGAGTTTTGAGATGTGAGATTTGTGACGTTTAGCATGTTTGGAGTGTGTAGTTAATGTGTTGTCTTGTGTAGTTAGTGTGTAGTGTTGTGGATAGTTTTGTGTTGTGTGTCAGAACAATGAGGCGACTGCTGTCTCCAGGTGGAAACAGCAGTGATACACCTGCTGCTGTCAGACCTGCAGGTATCAGGCTGGGATGTTCTCCTTTATAGTGGACAGAAATGATTTTTTTGGAGTGGCACAAATAATTTGTGGCATCTTATTGAAGAACAGCTGATTGTTCTGTAAATAGTTTGAAATGGTTATTTAAAAAAGGGTAAAGGTAAATGGATGCAAATAACTTTGTTGTTTGCAAAACTTGTGCATAGGATTTTAAAATTGACAATTAATATTTGCATTTGAAGTTATAAAATATGATTCATTAAACATGTTTATGGTTGTTACAGTAAAAATATAACTTTTTCTACTCTGATTTTATGTTTTTGTCTGATTTTAGATCAATTCTGGTTATACAGTATGACAAAATGAGAACATAACTGTAAATTCAGGCACGTGAGGTTGCGCTAAAAAGAATGATACCAAACAAGGCAAAGCAAATAGTTTTTAAAGGTAAAATGTGGAGAGAAAATCAAGAGTAGTAAAAATGGCCAATTATACCCTGGACGCCAGAGGGTTAAACGTTCTTTGTTTTTTTTTTTTAAGTAGCATAATAGTTACTTTTCCAAGTAATTAATTACTTTTAGAATATTGTAACTCAGTTACTAACTCAGTTACTTTTTGAAGAAGTAACTAGTAACTATAATTGAATTACTATTTGAAAGTAACTTGCCCAACACTGATCATTAGTAGAAGTGGGTGTTGGACTCATGAGAACGCTGAGATTCACAGATTCACACCCAGTAACAGCTACAAAGACTCAAGCTTGATACTATTCTGTCAAGCTTTTGACCTATCTTCCCTTTATCCATCCGTTTCTTCCCTGCTTTTCCAATTTAGGAGCACTGTGGGGCTGGAACCTCTCCTGGCTGTCAGGGTGAGAGGCGGGGTAGACTCTGGACAAGTCTCTAGTCCTGTTTGTGTATGCTTTCTCTCCTGTCTTGATTTATCACACTGAAAACCAAGCATCTCACTACAGTATCACTGCTTTGTGCCACTGGTCTACAATTTTCATTGTGCTGCAGTAGCTGTCATCCACAGACTCAGAGCCCTTGTCTAATATCACTAACATTGCTTGGTATGTACTTTGCTTCAAAGGAGCTTTTAAGCCATCGGACAGTGTATATATTCCATATATTCATATATAAAAATATATAAAGTTTTTGCATACTATGCTACATTTTATTAGCTGTACTTGCACCAACAATCACATATCTGTGTCTGTGAGCTCCGTCTGTAGAGCTTAACCACGCAGCTGATATTGCCACAGTCCTGGGTTTAGTGACTCAGTCTTATTCCCTGGTTTTGGTTCTCTTGATTGTTTTCTACTCATGTTATATTTGTAGTTCTAGTCTTTGCTTTCGGTCACTGTGCTTTCCCTGTGGTCCACGTTTCATGTCCAGTCACTGTTGTCTCCATGTTTGTGCGTCTCCCGTGTCCAGACTATGTTCCCTCTGTTTCCACAGTCAGTCATGTCTCGGTGTCTCTGTGTCCATGTGTCATGTTTTACTTTGACAGTCTGGTGTCCTATGTTAGTGTGTTCACTTTTGCTTCCCCTTTTGTCTCGTTCTTTCAGATTAGTCCCAGCCGTGTCTCCTCCTGTTCCCCATCTTCTCATTGTCCTGCCTGTGTAGTTAATTCATTATTTCCATGTCAAGTCATTAGTTGCTAGCTGCAAGATTTGGAGTTCTAGTTTATTTACAAAACAATTGCCCGAATCATTTTCAAGAAGTTGAAATTTAAAATGCAGAGTTCATAGCCATGCCATGGTGACAGTATCCATCCAGCTGTTATGTTCGGGTAGAGTGCAAGTCCAAGTCTGAGGTAGTTTTCATCATGCCCTGCACTCCTAATCTGGAGTGTACTGGCTCAAGATGGAAAATGTGCAATCTCAGGCATACATACCCTCTACTGGTCAATACCTAATTGGATGGGTGCAACTGAGCAGCTCTCATTGCTCTAATCCACTATCCAGCCCATCTGGTCATACTCTCTCACTGATGCGTAGAGAGGGAATTCAGATTTCTTACTTGTGGCCCAGGTAAACTTCATACATACCTGAACGTGCTTGAGGAGATGGAAATACTTGATAGATGTAGCCTTGCTATTGGGCCTCTTGTTCTGTTGTTAGGTTGGTTTGGTATTTTGCCTCTTTGCTGTTACATTACAACTCTTCTGCACAATTACCACAGTGCAGCCACACCCTCTACTAAAACGAGTAGTGGTGGAAACTACAGTGCTGTTCATACCTCCATACAGCTGCAGACTTACATGTGGATGCCCAAAACAAAATCACAGTCTCCTGAAAACAAGAGTAAAAGTCCTTTTGTTTATGCATTGTGCCACACAGAGACACAAGACTGAACAGCGATGAAGGGTGGACAGTAGATTACTACATATTTATAGCATGGACAAAGCCCGTGTCATGTTTGCTGTTCAGTACTAGAAAAACAAGGTGCACTAACATGGAATACTGGGAACTGAAACTGGAATGCTTTTCCCACATTTCCCAAAATCAGTTACTAGAATTCAGCCATAAATTACTGAGTATACATTTGTTCAAAATTTCAGATGTACTTTCACATTTACTCAAGGTATACTTTTACACACACTCTTCATTTTCACCTCATCATCACATGATCAAAAAGGCTGTGCACCAAAATATTAAGAGGCTGGTCCCAAAGTACACAACATCTTATCTGGCTGCTGTTGCACATAGAACACCTGCAAAGTACTTCACAGTAAAAGCCCAGTAAATGAAGACCAGGGCTCTGAAGCTGAGAAACATTGAAAGCTCAGTATTAAGTGTCTTGATGCATGCTCAATCATCCAGGTAAGTCAATCACAAAAGGTTGATTTTGTTCATGTGGACGTAGCGTGTTCACTGGGAGGAACGTTTCGCCGCTCATCCAAGGACAACTGCTGACTAAGGCAAAACCTGTAGTGATCCCATACGTGTCAGGAGTATCAGAAGAGCTGAGACACATTTTTTCTAAACACTGCGTCTCGGTGGCTTTTTAAAAGAAGATGTGTGTGACAGGAGGATGTTAGCTAAACACCTCTCGCCCTCTGCATGAGACAGTGAGACGGAGCAGCCTCTTCAGCAGCAGCTGTTACAGCCACAAAAAGAAGTCACGGTGTACAATATGCACACAGGATAAATACCTACTAAAAGAATACATGTGTATATATTATCATTCCTAATGCCATGTCACCATTTTTTGCATCTTTTATTTTTCTGGTTTTCAAATATATCTCTAACTCACTTTTTCTGTCTGACCCTTGTGCTGCTGTACCAGGCGGATTTCCTCAGTACTGACATTATAACATTTTTCTCGATATTTATCAGTTTCTCTCACTTTCTTTTTTTTAACGGTTGAAACTATTTTATTGTTCCTCTGTAAACTTGAGCTGAAAAATAACCTTCACTTTGAAAACAGCAGTAAGAACAATCACAGCAACACTGTACAAATGTATGCAAAAGACATTCATTTGAGAACAAGAAGCACTCGGAGATGCAACAAACGTCGAAAGTAATGTGATATTTAGAATCCCCATATATTAGTCCCGTATGCCTGTATGTTGTCAATGCAAAGAACGGCATTAAGACACATATTTTAAATAGCTCTATATAGCATTATTATCACTTGGACCTTCAAATCAATCTAATGACCTTTTAAGAGAGTTCAGAGGTCAAATTGGACATGATATGTTGACAATGCAGACAACACTTGTAAGAATCATAGTTTCTCATAAGACTTTTTGTCAATTTTCAACCAATAAATCACTAAGTTGACCTTGAAGACCTTGGTAGATATACATAAAGCTTTATCAGAATTCATTCAAATTGCTTGAGCTACCCAGTTTAGAGACAGAATGACAAACATTACCATAAACATAACCTTCTTGGGGCAGTTAATAAAGGAAAACATGACCTACACCTTAAAGAAGGGGTCCAATGGGAGTTTTGTGTGCAGTTTGTGTTGGTCTCCTCGTGTCTGCTTGGGTTCTCTCAGTGCACTCTGGCTTCCTCTATCAGTTTTTCACATCAAATTTCACATTAAACCTTTTTTTCTCTAAATCATCATCATTCTTGAGGAAAGACTTTAGAGAAACAGCAGTGTCCAGAGAGGACAAGGAGCATTTGTGTGATTCAGGACCGTTGTCACGATTAAGTATCACGATTTACGAAGGTGGGCAAAACTATACAAGTCTTCTATTTTTGACGCGTTTCACGGATTATTTAGTTCCACTGTTGTGTTTCTACAGCTGCTATAGAGACCATCTCATATCATTTTGTACAAGAAGCCAATGTGATTAAAAGAAAAACACTATAACAAATTTCTGTAGTGTTATTACAGAAACAGTAATACACTCTCACATCACTTCTGAGGCTGCCGCCTCTTATTTGAGGCTACAGAAAAAATCAAAGACTCATAGAGGAGTTATGGAAGCTCACCTGGGATTTGGTCTGCACCATCCTGTGCAGAGCTCGCTGAAATTCATGTCATTTTAATAGCTGGTATACATTTAACAACTTTTGCACAGCTGCAGCATCAGAGTTAGAGCCAGCACATCTAACACTGTGTTGAAATTACATGCCCGTCACTCTCTGAGGTATTGCAACGTGTTTGAAGTTGAGCAGCTCTAAATTGTAATTCTGTTCTACCGGAGAAAATCCTTGTCTCTGACACATCTTTAACAGTCTCTTCAACCATTTTTTCCCGTCTTTTTATAATTCACAGCATGATAAGACATCCCTGTTTCTGCATCCCTTCCTTTCCCAATAAAATACATCCTGTAATTTATCTGCTTTCCTCACATATGCTAACCTTTTCACCTTTTCGAGCACCACCACTGAGAGTCATTACTCAAGACGTACCCCTCCAAGCCCCGCTGCACTCCACTCCACCCACCTCCACATTTAGCCCTGGGGCTGGATATCTATAATTCATCTTTTATCTGGCGCTCACAGTCCTGCTCACTGTTCCACGTAGACGGGCCCACTTCCCAGGGCAAAGCCGCCTGCTGCCGCTCGCTTTAATACAAATCTCACAGGGCACCTAGATATTGATTGTAATCCAAGGTAAACAGCCTGGTTTGCATAATCACGCGTTTCAAAAACGACAACCGGGGATGCTCGGGCTTTGGTTTCAGGGGATATGGCATACCAGGCTGGCACTGCTGCTTTATGGAGTTTTAATAGCAACAGGGGCCCTGACCCCGGAATAATATCAAAGGAGAAACTGTCTGTGAGTGGAAGCCGGAGCACGTAAAAGCACAAAGCTCGACCTCCGTGTGTGGTGCAGTTTATGGCTTTTTCCAACTCAGGGTACATGCAAGCCAAACATGCGATGCAATTCTAATGCATGAGGTCAGGCACTTAAAGTTATTTATCCCCCACCCAGGGAGAAAGAAACAGAGCCTCAAATGTAAGGAAAGATTCAGCAGCACTGTGAGGGAGTGCGCTTTATCCCGACTGTGGAACAGTGGTTTGTTTGGGGTTTGTGATGTGCGTTTACATCAAAACTGGGATTTGTCTCGAAATTACTAAACCAGGCAAGCCTATCTATCCTGAAGTCCAATTTGCAGTGTCACTGGACCATGGCAGCTCATCAGCTCTGGGCTTTATGGGTAATTAACACTAGCATTTTGATCAGCAGATCAGATTAAAGCTACGATATGAAGCCTTATGATCAGAGTTGTGGAAAATAATAAACTCAAATTTGGACTAAATTCCTCAACCTGTAAAAACAGACCAAAGCCAACCAGTCATATCAACAGTCTCCTGCATCGTCTCTAATGTAACCTGGTTTCATGTGTAAGTAGCTACCACAGTTTAAAAACTGATGCCACGGAGTTAATATGATACTCACATGTCCAAATTTCTATTTTGTCGTACTGGTGCCATAATAGAATACATGTATTATAACTGCTAAGTTACAAGTTACAACATGACCACAGTATTGTTAATTCAATATTTTATTAAAGAAAAAGAGTAGCAATGTTAGTCAAATTTGATGATTTTTGTTTTTAAATGAATTTAACTCCATGTACAAGTACAAGGAGCTAAGAGAGTCTGTAACTATAGGAGGCATACAAAAAGAACAGCTACACACAGTACAGGCCATTTCCTGCTTCCCCTGCAAGCTACTTTGCAACCCACCTACATGCTAGCTCCTCACTTTCATTCTGTATTTCTGCCACAAATGTTCTCTCGAGGCGATTTTGCTGCTGCCGTTCTCCTTATTCGCTTTCCACATGCTCTGTGTGGAGGAACAATCAGCAGTCAGTTTACCACAGAGGAATAAACGATCAAATATTTCTCAAATTCAATTGCTACAAAATTGAAAATCTCTAAAATCCAATTTAAAAATCTAAAATCTTTTGGCTGCCTGGGTTCAACTGAACATAAACTATTACCGGCCATAAGTTTTGTGTCGCCCAAATCTGTCTGCTAATCCTGCTATGTTTTTTTGTGGTGTACATGTGTCTGCTTCACTCTCCATCTCACATCATCATTCAGGAACCACAGTGAACATCAAAGACAGGCCTCGACTGACCAAGAGCTCTGCTGCCCATCAAACAAGCCAAACCAAATGGAAAAATAGAACTCTTTAATGAGAAACCACGGCACATTTAGAATTCCAGATCACAGAAAAGATTTTAATTAATCTTCCATAACATGAACAAACATACTGCCTCTTTTGATGCTGCATAACCTGGAATGTTAAGGAAAAATGTCCATTTTTTTCATGCCATTGTCCAACTGCTGGGGCTTTGAGAGGAGATTGTTGAGGTTTCATGGCAGAAGAAAGCTCCGGAGCCGTTTTAGCTCCAGCTGTCCAGAAGCCATGACCTTGGGTGGGCTAAATTGGTTTCGCTGGCCTGCTTTGTAGCAGAGACCAAGTCTCTCTGAACTTCTGCCAGATCAGTTTGGCACCTAAACCCTTCACTGACTCTGTTTTCACCCTTCTTCTGCCCCATGAAGGTCAGATGGATTAGCACATACCTTTCAACTCCACAAGAGTACGAGTCATGGCCTTAGTGCTATTTTCAGCGCGTGCAGCACTGTCATTGTTACAAGGACGCCTTTGAGCAAACATTATGACCAGCTGATATTGGAAATACCTCCACCATTTAAATTAAATACTTTGCATATGAAATAGACATTTAGGTCTATCAGACTGACATAGGAAAAGCTTTGATTGTGTTGAGTCAAATACTGAAAATACTGAGTTATAGGTCATTATATCTTGTTTTCCACACTACTGAGAGCCGAGGATAAGCTTGAACTGAAACGTATGCTTGTACGAAAAACAATATGTAGTTAGACAGTATAGTCTTGGTGGTCAGTGTTTATGCTTTTTTGGTGAAAATTCTTTGGAAATTGGTTTTGGAAATGATTGGTGCAGTGCATGTGTGGGCTGCAGTTACTGCAGTTACTGCAGTCAGAATCAGCCAGTGTGCTGTTGTTATAGTGTCTTTAAATGGTGCTCAGAGTTTTGAGGTTACAGGACTACTTTGTGCTGTAAGGGTTTGACATCCTGGTAAGTATCCTGTATGCACACACACACACACACACACACACACACACACACACACACAAACATAATTAGTGCTATGTAACAGATAAGATAAGATAAGATAAGATAAGATAACCTTTATTAGTCCCACACGTGGGAAATTTGTTTTGATATTTAATAAAATACTAAGTAAATACTAAATCAAAATTGGAGCACACGACTGACACAGTTTTGTGAGCCAGCTTGGCAGCTCCAGGTAGTTGTTGCACTTGCTTGTTTACTTTACTTGAGGTTGCTGATTGATCTGGAGCACGTCTTCACTCCAAAATATAAAAAAAAAAACTGGTTATTTGATTGATGTTTTTGAAAAAGAAGGTATCGCTGATGAGACAAACACAAGCAGTGTTGCTAAAATTCTTTTCTGTTAAGTGGAGGAGACAGAAAAGCTAAACATCCAGCTAAACAGTGTTAAGAGACAAAAACACGATCCACAGTATGAATCAGTTTACTGTAATGTCTTTCACGTTCATAAGAATTAAAGTGAATTGTTTTTCAACAGTCAGCAATGTCAATATTAAAAAACATGACTTCTTAAAAGCTGCAACTTAAACCTAAAGGGTTGTTGTGACGTCCAGGGCAGCACTGAGTGAGATCACAGGGATACTGTTGGAAGGAAAAGAGCAAATGGTAACACAGGAAAAGGAAAAACACTTTTCTAATGGTTGAAAACAAAAAGGAGAGCACTGACTTTTTGATTACGATGTTCTGAAAGCATCCACACCTTGTCCACTGTTGGCCCGAGTATAATATGGGAATAATATGAATGTTAGGCACTGACAGCTGCCAGTGACTTGTGAGTCCCACTCCTGCAAAGTCAGACTGGTTATAATGGCTGATCTACTTTAGTTCAACCTTGCACGAACTTGCTGTGACTGACAAGTGGAATAACACTAATGAGACCTGAGCTGAGCTAAATGGTAAATAAATCATGGTGCTCAGGTGTGTAGTGCAGAATTTTCTATGCCTAAGATGCTGCATGCTATGTGATATTCAATTTCATAAAGATTTCTGTGTGAATCAGTAATGGCTTCTTGAACTGAGACCTAAGGTAAAGTAGTTCTACAATGAGCTACATGTAACAAACTGAGTTTTAAGCATTTCGTACTGATTTTTTTAAACAATTGTCTGGAAAAGCAAAGTTTGATTGGAACAGGACAACCTTAACCAAACTACTCAAATCCTAAATCTGTGGGTATACTGGGATTCCTAAGAGTTCACAACCTGTAAGATAAAATCTCTGAACATGATTCTTTTGGAGCTAAGGAAGAGAATATAGGATGTCTCATAAAGAAAAGGAACAGGAAGCCATACCAGAGTTCATCCAGAGGCCAAACAGATGGTTGACTAAAGAAAACACAGAAGGGGAAAACCCGTCTGAGCTCATTTTGGTATGCTGACATAAAATGAGATAAAAGGAAATAATGTAAATATCATTTAACAACTCAGTTTCTTACAAGTGGACATAAGCTCTGTTGTTTACTGAGACACAAACAACTTCAGGCTTTTTTTTATATGAAAATGACAACTATAGCTGGGGATTAACCTTGTCAGATCTATGTCATAGATAACAGGAAGTAACCCTGGCACGGATGGAAGCAGATTTTACATGTAAGTTTGAATGTTATTCTTTGGTTCCCTGATTGCCTTGTGAAAGCAAAAGTACCATATTCTGATAGCACAAGGCCGGGCCAAGCTTGCATAAAAATTGCAATCAAATAAAACAATTTATCCTGAAAGTTTGACACATATGCACAACAACTGCTGCTTTTTTTGACGAGTCCAATGACATGATGATCATTGATGGTGATGAATCTGCATACAGATGTGCGGTGGAACAGCTGGCACTGGGGTGCAGTAAGAACAACTTTGAGCTGAATACGCAATGGCAGTGGACTTCAACAAACCTCCCCATGGAGGTTTCTGGGATCCACAATCTTCCAGGATCTGAAGTGCTCAACCAATATAGACACTATCACGAAAAACAGGCGGCAGATGCCAATTCTACACTGCAATGATCCAGTCTGTTCTCTGCTCATTCATCACTGTAAGGTTTGGATCAGCCACCAAACAATACAATAACAGACCACAGTGGACATCACTGCAGACCCATCACACCCTGATCACAACCTGCTCCATCTCCTCCCCTCTAGTAGGTGCTACAGGCGCTGCACGCCAAAACAAGCAGACATCTGTAGTTTCTTTCCACAGGACATCACTCTGATCAACATTTAGGATTATCACAAGTCATACTGTCTGTTGTCTACTTTTTATATACATTGACTGCAAAGAAATAACCAGAGCCCAATTCCTTGTCTTGGCTTGGACCAGCATTAGGAGTAGACGATATGCCCCATACAAAGCCCCAAAGCTATGAGACAAGCTGCCTGAGGAAATCAGGTCAGTTGAGTCTGTGACCTTTTTGGCCTTTGTGTGTTTGCTGGACCTGTGCCTGTTCAAAGCACGGCCGTGATGAACTGGAAGACTGATGGGAACTCACCCAAACAACCCGGAAGCGGGCGATCGCAGTCTGTTGTCACAGTCAATAAATAAAAAAACAAAAACAGTTAAAGTTAAGTGGCTAATGTTAAAGTTAGAATTAGCTTTAGGCTATTGTTGTGTAAGGGTTTGGGCCAGCGATGGGTAAACTTAGAAGTCAGATTGTTGGGAAGGCAATGATGTCAGTGAATGTCCTCACAAAGATAGTGTGTGTGTGTGAGCAGGCAGCAGTCCCTGTAGCCCAACATGAGAAACACTCCTCCAAAGGTCCTCAGCGATACACTCACCTAATACAAAGAACACTGGATGAACAGCTGTTGATAAAGTTGAAGAGCAGACAGAAAGATCGAAAAAAAATATTAAAATTACTCAAATTATTAGTTGCAGAATTCTGGGAAAGTGCTTCATGAGTGTTAGCACGATTGTCTCATACTCTACTAGGGTAGAAATACTACCTTTACATGTTTTCTCATCTCAAAGAGAATTAAACCTTACAGGACAGGGTCTTACTGTCCAGCGCTGAGGTGAGGAGCCTTTCACAGCCCACGCACACTATACACTCAGGGTGCTTTCCAGATGCACTTGGGCATGTGTCCATACAGAATGAGAACGGCACAAAGGTAGAAAACAAAGCCAGCATGTCATATATCCAAGTCAAACTAGCAGCTGAACTAATAGATGTGCTGCCAGAGAGACAGGAAGGTTGGATCAGTTATTCAGCAGAGCCTTTCCATATGCAGCTGGGGGCTGGGATGAAGAAGAAGAAATGTTTGGAGCCTGTGCAGAGGAGTAAATGTTTCCTTTTGTCGGTCAGTTTTATCAAAGGGAGGCCTGGATAAAAATCTTGGACTGTGTATAAATCACATCTGCAGACAATTTTTCAAATGTTTCTTCGTGGACGCTTTGCGTTTGTGTTTCCAAAAGGGAATCAACTACAGGTAAACAGGCATTCAGCCGCTTAGAGATCAAAGTAGATTTGATAGGGAAAAAAATCGAGGGCGTAATGAGGCGTGCTTTGTACAATAACGTAGCTCATAGTGCATGCATGGACGGGAGCGGTCATTGGTTTAAGAGGGCTGAGGTGCTTTAATGAAGCCAGAATGTTTTTGGTGGATTTGGATTTAAAGTGAATATTGGCTATCTGACCACATACGTACCTCTAACTACTCGGGTAATACATTTTGTTTTAATGGGTACTAAATGTACAAAATGTGCTATACAATTAACTTCCCTCGCTTGTGTTTGAGCCATGAATATATATATATACTGTATCTGTATGTATGAAACTGTGTGCATTCCTGTTAATTTTGCAAATGAAAATAAAGAACACAAATGCACTGTAATATTGTAACAATACTAATAATAAAGTAAAGAAGTATTTCCAAAAGATGAAAAACTGAGTAAACAATATTTTTGTATTAAACTGTATTGGCTCGTTTTCTGACTGTCAATGATCTCATGGTGTCTGTTATTATGGATTTATCATTTTCACACTGATATGAGTCACTTTTTATTGTTCCATGCATGGGGCTCCTGACATGCAGCAACATTATTGCACATGTACAGACCTGCACACGAAGCGATGCATGTAAGCGTGTGTTTGGGGTAAACTGAACGCTTTGATAACTCCAGTAGAAAAATATATTATCCTGTTACTGATGAGCAGCAAGCTACGGGCTGAAAAATGATACCAACACTACCAAAAACTATACTGCTTTGAATGACCACTCCAAAAGCATGTCAGTCCCCACGTTAACAATATTTACAGTCTGGTATGAAACATAGTTTTGGCCTTTATGGGAAGCTTGCCTCTTCTTAGCAACTATAGACTGGGTGAAGGTCATCTTAGTGCTGGACCTCACTTCCACTAACATGAGACATCAAACTGGACCCCATTTGTGCTGTTGGCGCCTTTTGAAATATTTTTTAATCACCTGAAAATGAATGTGCCTTCTTGTATGGTACAGCCAATCCAAGAAGTTTGTGCTTCAGTTTTTGGACAGTGAAATTCAAGTATTTAGCATCTATTAGCAGATACCCAGTTACAGTTTAAAAATGCAGCTTGCTAGCATTAGCTGATGACTTCACCCTCTCAGTCAGATATCATGTCTGCCTCCCTTGTCCACTGTGTTGGGATTTAGAGATTCTTTTATTGTTACCATATAATCTGCCTTATGATAAATGCATTAATAACATGTTCTACAGTATTATTTTATCAGTAATATTGTTTACAGGGTTCATATTGCATTGAATATGTTTGTCATCACATTCATTCTATTCACAGGTTGAGTTCATTTTATACACAATGCATAACTGTGCTTGTTTAGAGTTGATGTTCCATCCAAGAGGGTTTTAAGCTTCACTGGTGAGAGTGTCCAGGTGATACATGTTGAGGGAAGATGAGAACATAGCAGGTTAATTGCATGCATGCTTACAATACACATAAATCTAGTAGCAGGCCTGAGCGAGGGCCCAAGTGTCTTCTGCTTCTTATTTGAGACCTGCGCCAATTCAGTCTACTTAGTGATTGAGGACGAGGGTCCATTATTAGCCCTTAGAGGCCCTGAAGCTTGAAGTTATTACCTTAAAAGGAAGGTGTTATCAAAAGAGAAGTTATATGTCTGTTTATAGTTATTAAGATGTACAAGATGTACCCTTGTCTGTAAACAATGACTGGACATAATGTATTTTTGACCTGTATTGACGTGTATGTGGGGGTGTGATCCTCTATGCTATAAAACCAGAACCCAGTGTATTTTTGTCAGAGCAAATAAGCCATATGCTGATGATTGTTCTCTGTTGTCAATAAACTCATCGTTTGATTGCACTTTTCTGGAGCCTCCGTCGTTTGTTGTCTGATCTGCAGTTGATCGATCTCGCTTCAACTGCTACATGTGCTATGTGAGCACTGTTGCCTCACAGCTGAGTTTGACTCCACTATCTGGCCGGGGCTTTTCTGTGTGGAGTTTGCATGATGTGTTTGGGTGTCCAAAGTTAGTGGGGTTAGGTTAACTGGTGGTTCTAAATGCCCACAGGTGTGAATGGTTGTCTGTCTCTCTGTGATAGCCGTATGACTGACTGACAATCTGTCCAGGGTTTCCCCTGCCTCTCGCCTACTGGGATCCTGCTGGCATCCTACCCTGATAAGGATAAGCTGAAGAGGATGGATGGAAACATTAATCCAGTGTCAAATATAGGACCTTCCCACTGTGCACAGTGACATCAGAGCTATGTGTCATTTTTGGACGTTTTGGACATTTTTCAGCATCAGACTCATTGTAGACATTGTTTCATACTGCTTCTATAGATTCTGTTGTCCCGTGTTTCCAGAGGTCAGAGGATACATTCTCTACAGACTACCAGTTCATTTTTCTGTAGCTTTGTTTACTCCAGTTATCATCTGCAGCTTCTGAGATGGGGCTAGATCATAACAGTTATGCGTGAGAGGAAAGTAGAGTGATTCATCTCCAAGATGGCGCAGGCTCTCGAGGAGCTGCTCCCTCGCCACTCGTCTCAGTCCAGCTACCGATCACAAACCCACTCACTTCCTCTTACAATAAAACAGGATACTTTTAAAAATGCAAATACTCTTTATAACTTGTTAAACACACGGTACTCCTTTTAAAAGGAATTCCATTTTTTTTCTAAATACCATTATTATTTTACATTTTAACATCGATTTCAACTGCTGTCAAATGACAGTTTTAACCTGGTTACAAACAGATAAGGTGATTCATTGAAATAAATAAATTATGTAAAATACCAAACAAAACAAAAAGCCCACATGAATTACTCAAAAGGCTAACACATAATAAATCATGTTTATTTATAAATAATCTGTATTCAAATGTATCAAGTTTATAGCAACAGTGTTATATACAACAACAAAAATTACATTTACATTTTCTGCTCCTGCCATATGCGTCACATGCAACATACGACATCCCAAAACTGACCCAGTCCAACAATGAAATGTTGAAATGTTGTCATATTTACATCCAGATTGGTTTGTGGTTGGATGTTGTATAGATGTCCAGAATTGATCACGGACTGAAAGACCCAACATAGACATAATCTACATGTCTATCTGATGTCCAATGTTTAGTGGGTTGTTCAAACCCGCCATATGAATATTGGGCCCGGTGAAAGGTGTCTAACAGCACGGATGATCCTGTGAGCAGGTGATTTACTCGAGTAGAGATTGTTTTCAAAGCCTCTGATCTGTTGACTGATCAGTTAGACTGGAAAAACAGAGCAACATGCATGTCTGTGCTTCAAAAATCTACACGCATGTCAAAATGTTGTGAAAAGTCTATGAATTATAGATCAGAAGCTTAAGCTTCCAACTGTGATTGATTGGTTTGCCGTCATTAGTGGGAACCATGAGTATACATGTGTGTGTGTGAGTGTGTCTGTCACGGTGAAGCCATCACATATGCTCCATCCATAAAGTATTGTATACACAGCTCTGCAAAGGTGAACTGACTGATTGCCGCACCCTGCTTACTGATGCAAGCTTTGTCAAGCTTTGCATTTTAGAATGGCTCATACAAGTGCAAAACAATTCTTAAGAATCATAAAATCCATCAAGAAGAGCTCTGATCAGCCCCAAATTCATTCTGCAGCATGAAAACAAGCCCAAAGATGCAGCTAGAGTCAGAAAAAATTACATTCAGCCACAAGAGGAGCAAGGAGTGCTGCAACAGATGGTCTGACCCCCACAGAGCATTGATCTCAACATCATAAAGTCAGTGTGGTATCACATGAAGAAACAGAGGAAACTAAGACAGCCGAAAACCATAGAGAAAAACTTCACCGAGATGCTTCCAACACCCACCTGTCTTCTATGAAAACACTTCCTATTTAATTAGTGTGGACTGATTGGGAATTTTGAGTTTTAACCCACTCACACTTATTTCATCCATTTGTTGCTACGAGATGAAGAATCCTACTGACGTGATGTGTTCTTTACTGTGTGTAAGCACTACAGCATGCACACATGTGAACAATGGTATGCTCTCAGGATGTTAAAGCATACCAGTGATTAATCCCTATTAATAATGTGGAATGGTGAATATTTTCCAAGTTTCTTAAAAATAATGGAGCTGAATGTGGCACACGAGGCATAAAATACTTAAACATTAATCTCTGGTTTGATTCTTTTATTTAGATTTGTTTTGAATAATCAGGGCCTTCCATATCTTAAAGACCTCATAGCTCCATATTATCCTAATAGAGCACTTGGGCTTGCTTGTGTTTGCTCCAGATTTCAAAAGTATAATGGGAGTCAGAGCCTTCAGCTTCAGGTTCAGTGGAACCTTTGAATTTGGCAGACAGACTCTCTCTGCTTTAAAGAGTAGACTTAGAACTTTCCTTTTGATAAAGCATATAGTTATAATTTATCAAAAAAAGGTGACCCTGAATCCTCCTTAGTTTCTCTGCATTAGGTCTAGGGACTGAGTGTTTCTTCTTCAGTTTGTGTGCTTATACACAAACTGAAGAAGAAAGGACAGCCCTCCCTGAGCCTGGTTCTGCTGGACGTTTCTTCCTGTTAAAGGGAGTTTTTCCTTCCCACTGTCACCAAAGCACTTGCTCACAGGGGTCATATGATTGTTGGGGCTTTCTCTGTTTCCTTTGTGTTATTGTAGCATCTCAACCTTAGAATATAAAGCACCTTGAGGCAACTGTTGTTGTGATTTTGCGCTATATAAATAAAATTGAATTGAATTGAAAAGCATTCAGAGAGGCTGAAGATCACTTCCTTATGCTGGTGATCAGTTTGGACAGTTCAGGCAAGTTCAATAAGGTCTGATCTTTCAGATCCAGATGACAGGCGGAGTATTAAGAACATTTTCTTTACCTGGATAACAAACACTGTTTGTAAGGTTCACAACAAAACTTGTTCTTCTGTTAAATTCCAATATTTTTAAAACTCGAAAACTATTTATGATTAACATGTCTTCTATGCATGGCATATCTTGCTCAGGAATGAAAAAAAGAAAAAAGGCTGAGTAGGAGGGTATCTTCAGATCTGATAACAATCTGAGCTGGCTGGAATTTGAGTTGAGGAGACACCGAGGAGCCACGTCTCACTGGGCAGGTCTGCGTCTCCCTGTCAGCAGCTGACTGTGTTGACATATCCCATCATCATTCTCAACCCTCGCTGCTCTCCACATCCTCACACACTGTTCATGTAAAAGATACACACACATTCAATCACTCACCATCCCCTGACTGCCATTTGGCCTTATCTCGCACAGATAGCCCTCAGGAAAAACTGTGCAGAATAGAACATAGCACAGCATGTGGTAGCTCACGTGACGGCATAGCATCACATGTAGAAGTTTTTAGTTCTAATGTGCTAGACACACAGGATTGTTTGTGCCGTTTCTGTTTAACGTGACACTTGTGTTTTCACACACCGTTGACTTTGCGCTCTCAGTGTGCTGCATCTTTCCTCTCTTATCAGCGGATTCCTATCGGGTCAGCCAAACATGTCAGAGTACAGTGATCTAAGACATTTTTCTGCTGCTCTGCTCAGCAGGGCAGGAAGAATGCAGCCCTGCCATTTCACTGTCTTCTGTGATTACAGTATGCCTATGTGTATGTGTGGGTGTGTGCTTGGTTTAGCAAGCAATAGATTCTGTTGTCAGTGTAAACATGGGAAGCATAAATATAATAAATCTATGCTAGTTTGTACGATTTAGCAGGCTATTATTGTTTTTAAACATGGAAAATGTGACTACAGGCCCGTTTGGTCAGGTTTAACATCGCAGTGGAAGATGGAGGAAAATATTCCCAGTATGTTTCTTGGGTGGTTCATATTAATCACTCCAGATTTTGTGGAATTAGTTGATATGATGACACAATTTGGTCATAAAGCATGACAAAAAAAAAAAAAAAAGCAGGCAAATACATGTAAACCCTCCATAAATCTGTCCCCACAAACCAGACAGAAAAAAAAAAAACATCCTACTTTAAGTTTTCTTCAGTTTCAAAGTAATCCAGTAATGCATCTGTGGGTATTTTCTAATTCAGGAAAAGCTAATTTGACATAATTTGTATGACATTATTTGAACATAATCAAGGGGGAACAACCAATCAGAGAACAACCCAGATTAGAAAAACCCTGCTCTGTCTGTGAGCTGCAGCTACATATTTCCATCTCACTGGCCAAAATATTTCACTTTAGATTTGCTTTAAACAGCAGTCACACACACATGAAAAAACCTTTAAAGCGCCTCCGTTCTAGTCTTGTTGGACATAGAAGTGTTTGTGTTTTCTAACATCACCTTTTGAGGAGACATGTATAATTTGGATCAAGTAGAAGGCTACTTGATCCACTACTCATCAGGCTGTTTGGGAACCAAAGCCAGATGTTTTAATTTAATTTACACATCTTGGCAACAAGTATTTTTTTGACCAGTAAGAGATGATGTGTGCTGGTTGCCATTACAACAGATAATTGCAGATGGAAGTTCCCAATCCAACCACTAGAGGCAGATATGTAATAAAGAAGGATGATTTAAAAAATGCTGAGATGTACAAGAAGAAGTCAAGTGACCTCTAAGAACCCTATTGAGGGTCACTGTAGGACCTGAAGGCCTCTAAATCTGATAGAACTCCACTATACACATATTTTAGGGACTTCAAGCATCCGTCATCTATGTTCAGATGAGCCGAGTCAATTTATAGAGTCATCATTAAAGATAACATTTGAAGGACCTAGTGCAAGTAGTCTTCAGGAGAATGTCTCTTCTAAAGGGCGTCCTTCATCTCTTGAAATATTGTGTTTTTACAAAATGGCACAGGTCTGAAATTTTATGTTATATTAATATGTTTATTAATATAACGTGGCACGGTGGTTAGCACTGTTGCCGCACAGCAAGAAGGTCCTGAGTTCAATTCCACCATCAGGCTGTGTTAGCCTGTGACAGACTGGCGACCTGTCCAGGGCGTATACAACGCCTCTCGCCCCTATGACAGGTGGGAAAGGCTCCTGTGACCCTGAAAAGGATAAGCGGATAGATGGATGGATTAATATATCTACATCTCTTTAGCATTTTTCCT
>NC_052952.1:2285619-2327224 GCF_013358895.1 Oreochromis aureus | reverse complement strand
CTGCTAAATGCCAAATTCTGCAACTTTTCAGCTTTTTCTGCTAGTTTCAGCAGACAGCTTCAGCATTACAGCATCCACACTGCATTTTCGCAGGAAATGCAAATTTTTCTAGTTCTTTATACTTTATTCTAGTTGCTTCCGTACGTTTTTTGGCACTTAACTAGTCCTACAATTTTCAGCCGATTTTCACCGTTCAAATTTTAAACTATTCTGCTATTTCTGCTAATGTGCGCTATGACTTTTGGTATTTTTTGCAGTTATACTTTTTAAAATATTAAGCTTTTTATGCAATTTTTTGTCCCATTGAAATGAATGGAAAACTTCCACAATTCTGCTAAAACTTGCTTGTTTTTGAAACTTAACTACTTTGTCCTACTTTCACCTAGAACAACCATTCAAACTTTAAAATGTTCTCAAATTATTGGGCTATTTATGAATGATTCAGCTTTTTCATATCTGTTACCATTTTAATCTTATCCCTGTTTAAGCATTCAGTTTCATTTTTGTGATTTTTCACAAAATACATGCGTTGTTATGGTTGCTATGCACTTGGTTCTAAGTGAGCCACTGTACCTTTGGCAATTTTCTCTTCATGTCCGAACAACTTCTTGCTACTTACTCAATTTCCACTCAACTTCCACAAATTATACATCAAAACGTAGGTATTTTTGCTGGCTTTCAGAAAATGTCACTATCATTGTTGTGGGATTTATAGAATTTTGGCAAATCTCCTCAGAGCAACACAAAGTCTCAAAAATCCCCATAGAAAGTCAATGGAGAGTTTTTTCAAAATCACCGCTTGATTTCTGTAATGAGAGGTATTTTCAAATCGTCATATCTCCCGAACGAAGCAAAGTTAAGACATGAGGCTTGTGCCAATATATCTTCAGACACTCCTGACGCTCACAATTCAAGAATTTTTTTCTCATCTATTACCATTTGGCCATGAATTGGGTTTCTTTGAGGGTAGGAAATTTGTCCTCGCTCAGATTTCTTCAGATTTCAAACTCTTGAAATGAGGCACTTTTTCTATCGTCATATCTTTTTGATAGATTTCCACAGAGACCTGAAAATTTCCATGACTGTTCACCAAAGTCTGCTGTCTCTCACGGTGAAAGAATGATATTGATACTCCAAATAGATTTAGAGTTAGAAAGCGTTGTTTGAGGGCAAGTCAAGGCAGTTTTCGCTCGCCTCTACTCAGCTATGGTGCATTAGAAGTCAAATATATTCAATAACTCATATTTTAATGATAAATTGTCAACACTTTAAGATTCCCTATCTCTTCTGAACAAAACGGTGTAAGAATGACCGTTCTAGCCCCTACGGTTAGGAAATTATAGCCATTTGTTTGAGGGGAGTCCTCACTATGGAAAATAGACTGCACAAATCCTGTCTGTCTCTGTGGTGTGTGTGTAAGCTGGTGCACCTGTTTTGGCGGGAAAAAGTATACAGCCTCTCTGATTGGTGGATTCAAATTTAGCAGCTCCCAGGCTGCTTGACTGACCTAGAAACTTGCTTGTCTCTCCTGTGTGTGTGTGTGTGTGTGTGTGTGTGTGTGTGTGAGAGAGAGAGAGAAAGGGAGGGCGAGAGAGAGTTTTTATGGGAGTATCTTATTATATGATTTAAATTCAATATATTTAGACTGGTTGACTGAATTTGATCCTGTGTGTGTCTCTCTGTGCATGTGTGTTTCCATATGTGTCCATATTTGTAATTGTGTCACTGTTGTACTTTTTTTGCTGATTTTTTCATTTAACAATTACATTTGAGGGACCCTTAGCATGTTCAGGATTCTTTCAGCTGTCCATTTTGCTTTTCCAATTTTTCTATTTAAGTTATTACTATTGTGTTGAGTCATAGCATTTCTGCTGCTTTTCAGTATTTGTGCTAAATACAGCATTTCTGCTAAATCATACTATGTCTGGTATTTCATAAGATTTGTGCTAAATATAGTGTGTCTGCTATTTCTGCCAAATTTAGTATTTTTGATTAATTAGGGTTTTTCTACCAAATCATAGTACAGTTTTACTGCTTTTTATAGGATTTTTAGAGGATATTTATATTGCTTAATATAGTATTTCTGCTTTTATAGGATTTGTGCTTAATATAGTTTTTCCAAAAATGTAGTATTTATGCTTAATCATACTATTTCTATATATTTCTGCCAGGTCCCCAGGCAGCTAATCCTCTGTGAGGACTGATACATACAAATACATATCAGGGCCTGCACGGCTTCCCAGCCAGCCAATCATATCTGAGGTCTGCCCTTTCTTCTCTCGTCATATCTCAGCGACAGATGTACAAAGAGCGATGCAAATCACAGTCAAAGTACACCAAAGTCCGCTGATTCACCCAGTACAAGAATTATGCTTCTAGTCCACCTAGTTTTTGAGTTACACGACGTTTTGTAACTCCAAAAAACAGCGTTTTTCGCCTCTCACCGCAATCTAATTCTGACTGCTCATCAGCCTGTTTTCCAGGTACTCACTCTCTTTCCCAGTGGCGCAGTTGGTAATGACACAGGTCTGCAACCCAAAGGTCGTGGGTTCAATTCCACCTTGGTCAACATGTTTTTTTCCCTACAAATTAATACACTGTCACAGACCACTAATTCATATTGATCATTTATTACAATTCTGCAAACTTTTATGATTTTACCAGCTTTTCTAATATGGACCTCACATTCTTGTTTACACTTCATGGCACAAATACTCTTCCCTTTAGGCTCTGTGTATGTGTGTGTGTATCAATATTTCTCCCTTTTTAAAGTATTACTCCTCCATAATTGTATTTCTGTTAAATTAAAGTACTTTTACTACATCTTAGTACTTCTGCTCAATCATAGTATTTTGCCAAATCATGGTTTTGTGCCAAATCATAATATTTGTGTTATGTTATAGTATTACTACTAAGTGGAGGAATTTCTGTCATGTTACAGTATATGTGCTGATTACAGTATTTCTGTATAATAGAATTTTGGCAAATCTCAGACCAACACAAAGTCTGGAAACTGCATAGAAAGTCAATGGAGAGCTTGTTCAAAATCACCGCTGGATTTCTCTGAGAGGCATTTTCAAATCGTCATATCTCCTTAACGCAGCGAAGTTAAGACATGAGGCTTGTGCCAATATATCTTCAGACACTCCTGACGCTCACAATTCAAGAATTTCTTTCTCACCTATTACCATTTGGCCATGAATTGGGTTTGTTTGAGGGTAGGAAATTCGTCCCTCGCTCAGATTTCTTCAGATTTCAAACTCTGGAAATGAGGCACTTTTTTCTCCCGTCATATCTTTGTGATGGATTTCCACAGAGACCTGAAAATTTCCATGACTGTTCACCAAAGCCTGCTGTCTCTTACGGTGAAAGAATTATATCGATACTCCAAATAGATTTTGAGTTAGAAAGCGTTGTTTGAGGGCAGGTCAAGGCAGTTTTTGCTTCGCCTCTACTCAGTTATGGTGCATTACAAGTCAAATATCTTCAATAATTCATATTTTAATGATAAATTGTTAACACTTGAAGATTCCCCCATCTCTTCTGAACAAAACGGTGTAAGAATGACCGTTCTAGCCCCTACGGTTAGGAAATTATGGCCATTTGTTTGAGAGGAATCCTCACTATGAGAAATACACTGCAGAAATCCTGTCTCTGTGCTCTGTGTGTGTAAAAACGGCTGCACCTGTTTTGGCGGGAAAAAGTACACAGCCTCTCTGATTGGTGGATTCAAATTTAGCAGCTCCCAGGCTGCTTGACTGACCTAGAAACTTGCTTGTCTCTCCCTATGTGTGTGTGTGTGTGTGTGTGTGTGTGTGTGTGACAGAGAGAGAGAGAAAGGGAGGCGAGAGAGAGTTTTATGGGAGCATCTTATTATATGATTTAAATTCAATATATTTAGACTGGTTGACTGAATTTGATCCTGTGTGTGTCTCTCTGTGCATGTGTGTTTCCATATGTGTCCATATTTGTGATTGTGTGACTGCTATACTTTTATTTGCTGATTTTTTTCATTTAACAATTACATTTGAGGGACCCTTAGCATGTTCAGGATTCTTTCAGCTGTCCATTTTGCTTTTCCAATTTTTCTATAAGTTATAACTGTTGTGCTAAGTCATAGCATTTCTGCTGCTTTTCAATATTTGTGCCAAATACAGCATTTCTGCTAAATCATACTATTTTTGCTATTTCACAAGATTTGTACTAAATATAGTGTTTCTGCCAAATATAGTATTTCTGCTTAATTATAGTATTTCTGCCATTTTATAGTATTTGTGCTAAAACATAGTATTTCTACTAAATGTAGTATTTATGCTTAATCATACTATTTGTATATATTTCTGCCAGGTCCCCAGGCAGCTAATCCTCTGTGAGGACTCATACATATAAAATTTACATATCAGGGCCTGCACGGCTTCCCAGCCAGCCAATCATATCTGAGGTCTGCCCTTTCTTCTCTCGTCATATCTCAGCGACGGATGTACAAAGAGCAATGAAAATCGCAGTCAAAGTACACCAAAGTCCGCTGATTCACCCAGTACAAGAATTATGCTTCTAGTCAACCTAGTTTTTGAGTTACACGACGTTTTGTAACTCCAAAAAACGGCGCTCTTTGCCTCTCACCGCGATCTAATTCTGACTGCTCATCACCCTGTTTTCCAGGCACTCGCTCTCTTTCCCAGTGGCGCAGTTGGTAATGACACAGGTCTGCAACCCAAAGGTCGTGGGTTCAATTACACCTTGGGCAACATGTTTTTTTTTCCCTACAAATTAATACACTATCACAGACCACTAATTCATATTCATCATTTATTACAATTCTGCAAACTTTTATGATTTTAGCAGCTTTTCTAATATGGACCTCAGATTCTTGTTAACACTCCATGGCACAAATACTGTTCCCTTTAGGCTCTGTGTATGTGTGTGTGTATCAATATTTCTCCAAATTTTAAAGTATTACTCCTCCATAATTGTATTTCTGTTAAATCAAAGTATTTTTACTACATCTTAGTACTTCTGCTCAATCATAGTATTTCTGCTAAATCATAGTATTTTGCCAAATTATGGCTTTTGTGCCAAATCATAACATTTGTTTTATGTTATAGTATTACTACTAAGTGGAGGAATTTCTGTCATGTTACAGTATATGTGCTGATTACAGTATTTCTGCTAAATCAGAATCAGAATCAGAATCGTGTTTATTGGCCAAGTATATGTGCAGACAAATACAAGGAATTTGGTTCCGGTAGATGGTGGCTATCAAGCACAGCAATGTAAAACACACACACACACACACACACACACACACACGTCTATATATACATTACACATGCATACACATACATACACAAAGCTGTGTAAACCAACTATAAATAACTAAACTTATGTACATAAAATACAGAAATGAAATGAGGTGGAATGAATACTACAGAATGTACATAAGGTGCAGTTGCAGTCTGGCAGTGGGGAGCAGTGTGACAGGTCAACTGTTTAGGAGGGAGATGGCGAGGGGAAAGAAACTGTTCCTGTGTCGGGTGGTCTTGGTTTGCAGGCTTCTGTACCGTCTGCCAGAGGGCAGCAGATCAAAAAGTCTGTGTCCAGGGTGTGAGGGGTCTGTGATGATTTTCCCTGCCCGTTTCCTGGTTCTTGAGAGGTACAGATCCTGGATGGAGGGCAGGGGGGCACCGATGATTCTTTCTGCTGCCCGTACAGTCCGCTGCAGTCTGCTCCTGTCCTGTTTAGTGGCTGTTTAGTATTTCTACTATATTATATTTTTCTTTCTAAATATAGCATTTCTACTATATAATTGTATTACTGCTATGTTATGATATTTGTGCTAAACCAGAGTATTTCTGCTGAAACATAGTATTTCTGCCGAATGATAGTATTTCTGTCAAATTAAAGTATTTGTGCTAAAACATAGTATTTTTTTTTTAAATTTCAATATTAATAGTAAATTACAGTGTCTCTGGTAAATCGCAGCATTTCTGCTATGTTGTACTGTTTTTCTAAATCATAGTATTTCTGTAATGTTTAAGAATGTTTGGCTAAATATATTCTTTCTGTTATCTTATACAATTTCTCCTAAATTCTTGTATTTTTGACAAGTTATCGTGTTTCTGGTAAGTTACAATATTTCTGCTAAGTTCTGCTATGCTATTGTATTTCTGCCAAGTATTATGTTTCCTCTAAGATATTGCAGTTCTGCTAAGTTACTACATTTTAGCAAAGTTCCTTTGCTTCTGCAAAGTTTTTACAATTTCTGCAACTTTTCACCTTTTTCAGCTAGTTTCAGCTGACAGCTTCAGCGTTCCAGCATCCACACTGCATTTTCGCAGGAAATGCAAATTTTTCTAGTTATTATTATTATCTACTAAATATCAGTTGTCTAAAAATGCAGAATATCCGACAACTCAAGAAGACGTCATCTCCTCATCTAGGATTTTAAAAATTGATACGATAAGTGCATCTGCCAGGAGTCTGAGAGGGAGAACTGACAGCCACCAGTATTTTCATTTTAGCTTCTCATGCTCGTCCACACTGTTTTGCATGTGCGCTTAAATGTGCAGAATTCACAAACATACATGTGGAAGCACAGACAGACAGCGTCTCACTGATGGGACAGCATCATCTACATGAGTATTACAAACCTCTCACTGACTGGCTGCCCGGCCCAGACTGTCAGTGTGTTAAAGATGCTTTTGCCCTCGGCTGAGCTGGGTGCCATGTGCTGCTGCCCATAATAACAGGCTTTTGCAGGCCTATGTGGGTTAATCCACTGTTACATAAGGCCAATCCTAATGACTGTGTGTTTTGCTCCAGGTGATGGGTTTAATGGTGCACATGCTGAGTTCCACTCTAGAGCCGGACCCATGCTATTCATAGCATGAACACACACACAGTAACGTCACACACTGTAAGGGGCGCTGAGCAGAGGTGGAGGCTATCTGGTGGGCTCCTACCCACAGTACAAAACTGAGTGTGGAAACACTGATGGATAAAGATTTAAATACTTCTGACAAAGTCGTGCTGCCTTCAGGGAAATCTAGAAATTTCAGCATGCAACACACCTCCTAATCATATTGCCTCTGATTGCCACCAAAAACCCTTCTCATGTGTTTGCGTTCCCGCATTTGTTCATTTCCAAGATCTTAAAAGTTTTAAAAGAATACATGGAGTGATCTCACGGAGAATGTGTTTGTATGTTATTTAAATCAGGCAAAGCTTCAGTTCAAACACGTCATGAAGTCGAGCTGATCCCAGAGCCTGGCCATATCAGCTGATGAAACAGCTGATCCCCTCCTGCATACACCTCACACAGGTTGTGCTTTTTAAGCTGTTTTAGTCTACCAGCAGTTGATGCGTATGTGCAAGCCACTTTGCAGCCCAGCTCCACCTCTTTTGATGCTGTCAGTAATCATATCATTACCACTGATGACTGCTGTGTTCTGTGCTGGGATTTTCTTACAGAGAGGACCAAAGACAGAGCTGCTTTTCCCAAAACACAATGGTCCCGACTGAGATATAAGAGTAGCACAGTGCACGTCTGGTAAACAGAAACACCACTGTCGCTATACTGAATAATTTTGCCAGGACGACCTTTATTTTCATGTAAATATAATTGTTGAACTGTCAAAATCAGTATGGAGGACGTGTGGCTGCGCTGTAATACTAACTTACAGTGCAACTGAAAGCTGCGCACCGTCTCTGCTTTTACACTGACGCTACCACTAATTAAGAAAGCTCTAACAGATCACATGTTCACGTTGGTTTAACCCTCATAATGTCCTCCCGATTTCCATACAGCTGTTGTCCTCAGGGGTCAAAAATGTCCCCACTTCATTTGAGTGTTTTTTAAAGTATAAAGTATAAATTGTCAATCAATTCAGTGTTACATCTTAGTTTTACTTAAGACCAACACATTAACACAAAATTTACCCAACATTACACATTTTAGGGCCACCAGACCTTGTTTACAAAAAATACACCCTGTTTTTTAAGCGGAAATAAAACAAGAAAATAAAATATTTAATTGTTTAGATAATTTTGACTATCTGACTAACTACAGAGTGCTGTATGTTGAACTTTAGTGAAAATTTGTTTTTGAACCATTTAACATTTTTAAATGGCAGCACATAATCACACCTGTTGTCCTCAGGGGTCAAAAATGTCCCCACTTCATTTGACTGTTTTTAAAAATATAAATTATAAATTGTCAATCAATTCAGTGTTACACCTTAGTTTTACTTAAGACCAACACATTAACACAAAATTTACCCAACATTTTACATTTTAGGGCCACCAGACCTTGTTTACATAAAGTACACTGTGTTTTTGAGCAAAAATAAAATGAGACAATGTAATATTTAATTTTTAGATAATTTTGACTATCTGACTAACTACAGAGTGCTGTATGTTGAACTTTAGTGAGAAAGTTTTTTTTTGAAGTGTTTATAATTTTAAATGGCAGCACATAATCACACCTGTTGTCCTCAGGGTCAAAAATGTCCCCACTTCATTTGAGTGTTTTTAAAGTATAAATTATAAATTGTCAATCAATTCAGTGTTACACCTTAGTTTTACTTAAGACCAACACATTAACACAAAATTTACCCAACATTACACATTTAAGGGCCACCAGACCTTGTTTACATAAAGTACACTGTGTTTTTGAGCGAAAATAAAATCAGACAATGAAATATTTAATTGTTTAGATAATTTTGACTATCTGACTAACTAAAGAATGCTGTATGTTGAACTTTAGTGAAAAAATTTTTTTTGAACCATTTACATTTTTTAATGGCAGCACATAATCACACCTGTTGTCCTCAGGGGTCAAAATGTCCCCACTTCATTTGACTGTTTTTAAAATATAAAGTATACTTTGTCAATCAATTCAATGTTACGTCTTAGTTTTACTTAAGACCAACACATTAACACAAAATTTACCCAACATTTTACATTTTAGGGCCACCAGACCTTGTTTACATAAAATACACTGTGTTTTCGAGTGGAAACAAAACAAGAAAATAAAATATTTAATAGTTCAGATAATTTTGACTATCTGACTAACTACAGAGTGCTCTATGTTGAACTTTAGTGAAAAAGTTTTTTTGAACCATTTATAATTTTTAAATGGCAGCACATAATCACACCTGTGGTCCTCAGGGGTCAAAAATGTCCCCATCTGGTTTGATTGATACTTAATTACTATGAAGTGGATTTTCCCCACTTTTAATTAAAACTTAATTCAAACATTCTGACACATTTTTTTATTCCATTTCAAATTTAAGTCTGTTAAAAACCTCATAAAAATGAATTTTTCTTTGTTTTCAGGTAAAAATAAATCAAATCATCAGTTATTGTGATTATCGTTTCACAACCAGAGTCAGTTGCTTTAGCAGATGATCACAGACGGTATATGTCAAAGTTAATTTAGAAAGCTGTTTTAAACTACTTCAAGTTTTTACTGGCAGCAAATAATCACATCTGTTGTCCTCTGCGCTCAAAAATGACCCTGTTTGCTTTGACTGTTTATAAAGCCATAAGTATAAAATATCATCCATCTCTGTGTTTCAAGGTTTTATTCAACTTTATTCCAACTCATTACCTGACAGTTTTCTATATTTTGGCATGGTAGGAACACCAGGGCATGGGTCTGAGTGAAGGCAAACTTTCATGTCCATATTTGACACAAGTGCAGGAGGGAGCTCATGTTTATTCCTCTGCACTGGTCCCATCATGGACAGCTTTCTTTTCTGCAGTTGCAGGCAAGGGTCATATACAGTAAACAAGTTGTTACAGATGATTGTTTTCTTTTGAAACCTGCAATGTTAGGGACAACTCGCGTGTCCTGACTGCAGGCCAGACGTTTGCCATCGGTACACTAGCATGTTCCATGTACAGCTGGACCTGGCATGACATACTGCCATGTTTTTATCTCATAGGTTTACTTGGGATGTTCTGTTGGAATGGACAGAGTCCTCTGAACGGGACTTTGTGCTCATACAGTCACATCAGTATCAGGATCTTACATCACAGCAGGAGAAACACCCACTTGTTCCATACACCTCAAATGGGAGCGTTTGTGTCATGAACGACAGGGCTCGCAAAATCGCTAGCCCAACGTCGCGGAGCTAGTGATATCTCCAGTCGGGCGATCATATAGCCCGACGGGCGGGCCCTGCACGATGATCATCTATTGTGTCTTTATCAAGAAATTATATCCTTTTGCGCTTCTATGATTAATCTTGTGTCACCTTTAAAACTGCTCTACCAGACTCAGGATGTCATAAACTGGCCATAGCGACTCCACTGGATGTAGAATCAACATACCCACATAAGACTACAGCTGCATTCGATCCATCTTTTTCCCCTCTTGTTGTCCCTCCTTGTTCGTCATAGAGTTAGCTGTAGAGCAGCTCATCTGCTAATTGGATGGTTGTTGGTTCAGTCTCTGTGTGCTCTAGTCTGGAGTTCTTACCAAGGTGTCCTTGGGCAAGTTACTGAACCCCAACTTGGTCTCTGATGCATCCATTGGCATGTGAACGTTAAAAGCAGAATACAAGCAGAACACTGTGTATAATGCGTTCAGTGCTCGAGTAGAAAAGCCAATGAAGGAGTATGGGACCTGGCATATGTGCTTGGACTGTGATAGATTATCTTTCTCTGTGGCACATGAGAGAGTCATGCATCGTCTGTCATTGGGATGTTAGAAGACCAGATCAATGTTTCCTCACATTACTGCAAATATTCCTCCGTCTCAGCTGACTCCTCTTTCCTGCTTGATTCTTTGTCTTCATCATAATTGAAATGGATGATGTGCAGTCCTCTGACACATCTTCTATTCCAGTTTCACATTCTGAAAACTCAAGAAACTTCAAGAAGCCCAGTCACTTTCTTTCCAAGTTCCTCAGACTACAATGCCCTGGATGCCCAAGAACCTACTTGAACATAGTTCAGATTCTTCATCACTTTTCTTCACTTCATAGCCTTCTTCCACTTCTGCAGGTGGGTGATGTGCTTTTTCAGAGAAAGGGTAGCATGTGCTCTAAATATTGACAATATTTTCTATATCTTCTAACCCTGGATCTTCCTGAACATTGATTCTTCCTCCTCATTATACTAGAGGACAATATGTGCTTTGTCCTACTGGTCATTGCTTTGCACAACATGGTAAAAAAAAGTATGCTCATCAAAGTATGCAAATCTCTAGTGCAATGGAGGCTTGTGAGCATACTTTCTGTGTATGTATTATTGTAGGGTCGACCTTACAATACGAAGCACTTTGATGCGACTGTTGTTGTGATCTGGCGCAGTATAAATAACATTTTATTGAATATAGAGCACCTGCCTCCTCATTGTGCTGCCTGTTGTTGTTGTTGTTGTGGTTGTTATGACCAGTGCTTGACCCCAAACATCAGTGATCCAAGATCAAAGATGTTTGATAGCAGTATGTTGGGAAAATACGGCCTTTTGCAACACTTTGTACTTTGGGGTCATTTTTGTCCACGAGGACAACAGGTGTTATAAAATCGAATAAAAACCCCATAAATAAATCAAATTACTTAAAACTTATTCCAATCATGCATAGTATAGTAATGAATAACTTCTGTTATTTTCAGACCATTTGATGAATAAAAAACATATTTTTGATAGCAAAAGATTTCTGTAGAGGACAAAAATGACCCGTGGACAACACAAGGGTTAAACACACTAGATTTTACTGCAGTTCTGTTTTGCCAACAGAGGCTGTGTGTTGTGTTATGAGTCGTCCTATAATCCCAGTCATGTCTGTGGTGCTGTGTGTTTGTTCCAGAGGACGTCCTGCCTCGGGATGCAGGAGAATGTGCCATCTGCCTGGAGGAGCTGCAACAGGGAGACACCATCGCTCGCCTGCCCTGCCTCTGCATCTACCATAAAGGGTTGGAGCCTCGTTTGTTTTCCTTTCCATCTAATAGTACAGTGGTCCCAGCTGTGGTGTGGCCTTAGTGACACAGTTAAGTGCCAGGAAGTCTTTGTAAGGGATTACAAGCTTCCTTCAGCCACTTCATTCATTTCCATCACAGTGAGGACTTGTGAAGATTAGGCAAACAAATGCTGGGTGTCCAGGCAGAGATGTTCTTATTGATCTTACTGATTACAGTCTCACACTCATATTTGGCTGCACTGAACAAACCAGTCCACTCTTTAGTTCACCCCCTGAAAGTGTTCCTGTGCTGAGATCAGTCAGAGAGACGGTAAAACAGAAGAGCGAACTTTGGAAGATACCCACTTGATTTGACTGCTGAAGCCTAAGCGAGCTTCAGAGGAGGGATGTGTTTTGCATAGTGGTATGTGGCTCTTGTCCCTCATCATGAACAGGAGAAATGAGAACAGCACACAAACATGGCTATAACAGAAAGAGGAAGCAGCAGTGTCAGTTTAAACTGATGCAAAATTGAGGTTCAGGGTTAAAAAAGAACAGTCATGCTGACAGCGAGGGACAAGTGGGACGAGTACTTGAGTCACGCTGTCACATTATGTCACAGAGGGCCTAGATTGGGCTTAAAGTGGATTTATTGATATTAGTTTCAGTATTTACTGAACTGGCCTGTCAGCTGGTATCAGCTCACTGTTTTAAGATGAGCCCCAGACTTTATAATGTCTTGGCTGCAGTTTTATAGCCACATGGTAACTTTAGTCCTTCTTTTAATAACTGAATATGAATGTGGCCTTTTCTGGCTGCTGCCCTTTCAGAGATGCTACAAGCTTAAAGTTTAGACCAGGACACACAGACATCCTTTAATATGACAGCACTCACACCACTGAACATTACTTCTTCACCTTTGAGCTTTCATTAGTTTCAGGTAAAGACTGTATTTAAAAGATGGACAAGTCTGACCTATGAGTACTAAAATGCTTTAAAGGCCAGCGATGGGTGACTCTTTCTCCGAGCTTGACCTCAGCAAACACTGCCCAGGTGACTTTATGGTTTCAGCTGGTAGTGTGAGGTCAGACAGTGGAAAACATGAGGTTCATTTTGTAAGTTATAGTCAGAAAGCAGGATAAACCGGAGTGTGCTCATTGGCTAATGAAATGTGAGTGTTGCATCAGCCTTCAAGGCACCAAGAGCAGCGGTGAAAACCGTCAGCTTGAGGTTTTGAGGCTTCACTAACCAACAGGAAGCCACAGTGGCCGTCCACCTTTTATATGCAGTTTATGTTTCAGCTGTTTTTCATATAAACGCTGTCTGTGTTTTTAATGAACTGGACAGAGGTCGTTTTGATTCCTCCTAAAGTGTGGATCTACATACATAAATACATTAGGATATTATAAGTATGTAAAGCATGTTTTGCTGATAGTTATTAATAATGTTTCAATTCAAGTCATTTGAAGGAGGAAAGTGTTTAACCCTTTAAAAGCCGGTCGGAGCGGACACGCTCCATTTTGCGTAACTATTTTTAAATCCCGGTAGCTCTGCAACCATGTAAGCTAGCGCAATAATTTTTTTTTGCATATGAAACCGGAGGAGTTGTTCTTACATCTTAAGCCATCAGCTTGCCCTCGGTCACGGTTTCCTTCCACATATAGCTTTGCAAAAACTGCATAAAAAGCGCTTGCAGCAACAAAAACATAATATTCCAGAAACAGGCTTTGCCGATCCGATCAGCTGTTCATAACACTTCCTACGTCCATCAGCGTGAACTATTGCATGTCCGCCATGACCTGCCCGAAACCGGAAGTGACGTCATTTTGCGGAAATGTAGTTTTTTACCATCGGCGCCTCATGAGCCTATACTGTTTTTTTTTTAAAGTTATGTTTGACTGTATGACTTTCTGTGTCGTTTCTGGGATGCTTAGGACTCATATTGCACTGCTGGAAATAGTTTATTTTGATGCACATGCTGTTATTTTGCAAATTTGCATTATAATATTTATTTTCGTTTTTCGTGCAGTATATGAAAATTGGTGTATTTCAAAAATAAAACTATGAAGACACTTAAAATAAATTTCCTGTGGAGGGAAACTAGTTTGTGCAACTTTTTTTACTTTACAGTTTTGAGGGATAAGCCTCTTAAATTTCTCTAACTAGAAATATATGTTAAAAAAACAAAAACGATTTTCAATTTTTTTGTAGTTTATTGCATTTTTTTTGCCATTTATGTAATTACTATGGACTTAATGCATACATATTATTAAAATTTGGGCTATAATGGTTGTATTGATGTATATCAACTTGAAATGCTCCCAAAAATGGCTCCACAGCATATAAAAATATAATATAAGCTCTGGCGGACTTGGTTCTATGGTAGGTCTTAAAGGGTTTAACTGCTTTGTTCTTTCCTGACATTGTCAGATCACGTTAGAACCCACTGTGGTGTTCTGAAGGTGAAAGAGAAAACACCTGTGCTTTCCTTAGCCTGAGTGGGTCAAGTCCAACTCAGTCCACTTCATTACAAATGACATATAATAAAAATACGTGTGACGAGACTACTGCACACCAGCAGGTGTCGCCAGAGGCAGCAAAGTGGACTTCATGAGCTCCAGGTTTCCTTTATTAATATGCTTTGTACCACATGAACAAGTGAAAATAGCCGTAGGTGTGGTAAGGTGTAAAGTTTGATGAGGTGCATCGTGGCGGAATGACTCGGGCAGCATCGCTCTTCTCACGCTCCACGCTGTCTCACAGACTCCTCCCGTCTTGTTTTTTCTCCTGCAGCTGTATCGACGAGTGGTTTGAGGTGAACAGGTCCTGTCCTGAGCATCCATCGGATTAAAGCTTTTTCATTGCACAGGTAAAATCCACATCCACAGACGTAAGATAGTATTTTTTTTTTAAATGTCAGCATCTGATACTTTCCTGTGTGATTTCAGGTACATGAGCAGTCCCACAGAGGGATCTGCAAAAATGAAATCCCTGGATTCAGGGACTCTGCTGGACTCTATGACCACTGTGATCGGTTAACACCCTTCCTCCCACAACCCACCCACCCAATAATGTAGTACCACAGTGTGCCAAATCTCATTTAAGCAATCTTCAGGGATACAAACTTGTGTTTTATGTTTAAGTTGCACATCTACACTCAGCGTCAGAGTTGACAGACTCCTCCATCTCCACATCGGACCCTTTCCAGCCCTGACAGTCGGGGCATGACGGCAGGCAGGGCTCTACTTCCTGACAGGGACGTGTCAGCAGTTTGTACACCAGTATGGAGGAGGAGGAGGAGGGGAGTTGGAGGGAGACTGTTGGCTGACGCGCTCCGACTCGCCCCCTCCCCTCCTCCGTCACCATCAGTGTCTCCCAGTGCCTTGTTGTAGCGACGCTCGGCACGCAGCAGGCAGGACAGAGGGGAGTCCATACTACGGCCGAGCTGGCTGTCCTCCACCCAACGCCCTACAACCCCCACCACCACCAGGACCATCTTACCACAACTGCCATTCTACCCGAGCAGGAGAAACAAGCCAGAGACGGCGTGTCTGCGTCTGCAGCTTCTCGCAGCTGACAATGCTGCTGCAAAAACGGTGCCAATCAACTGTGAATACTGTCTAAGACTCAGTCATCAGTGCTTTTTAGACCCCGCCCACACAGTGAAGGTCTTCAGGTACAGGAGCCCAGTCCATCTCTCACCAGCCTGAACCCACTGCAGCACATTGCTGCTACTTCTCTAACACGATAATTGTTCTGTTTGCCAGAATAATGTGACGCACAACAGCATGTGGAAAAATGAGACTAAATTAATAATCCAGCCATCCTGTTTTTTAACTGCTTATCCGACTTCAGCCGCGTCCACACAGGGAGCAGTTATTCCCCGTCTGAGTCTCTTCTTTCCCTCAAGTTAGCCCACTTTCCTGGCTGGAAAAGGCTACAGCCCGACTTTTGGATATGTGGTTAAGAAAATGGATGGATGGATATTTTAACCCTCTGCTAGTAAAGACTTTAACTCAGCGTCACGTTCATAGACCAGACCCGTCTTCATCAGAACCTGAAATACTTTGTCCCCACCAGCAGATGTCAGTCTGTAGCACCAGGATCTTGAGGTATAACATCCAGGCTGCCGTACATGTGGCTGCAAACGGCTCCAGTGCATGCTGCAGAACCCGCATGAACCTGCAGGATCGCTTATTCAACACCAGGGTAAAAAGCGTGTGAACAGAATATGTCATGACATAAATAATGTCTCGTTCCATCATGGACGGGATCTGGTAACGAGGCAATGTGGGAAAACCTTTGAAGACCTTCAGTTAAGTTCTTAGCTTTGTGTTCCTTCCTGTAAGAATTAGCTTCAGTTTTTTGATCACATCCGTCAGCTCTGTGTTCATTTCTGCATCATAACCGTAGCAGCTGCAGGTAAACCGAGCCGCTCCGAGTACAGTGTTATGTCTTTGTTGTTTGGGACACCAGACTGAGACAGTTTACTTGTGTGGAGCTGCAGGACTATAAAGGTACCAGGAAAACACTGTGAGCTCTGTGAGGTTTTTCCAGGCACTGACCGCTCACACTGGGAGTCAGCAACTTGATCTCGATCCTGGCAAATGCAGCAGTCCAGGTGCTGAGGCTGAGGAAACTTAAACTAAACAGAACTGGAGGGACTAACTGGACCTGTCTGTTTGGGGTTAGGTGTGCCTGAAGACCTCACTGAGGAACAGTGTGGCCAGACTTTCAGTTTAAGAAAAACAAAACAAAAAAACTCCTTGATACTGATTTCACCAACAAGCTCACATTCAGCCTTAGAGGACGAGCTAAGCTCAAACCCATCTACTGATCCAGGGCTTGTGTGGATCCCAAAGCTCCAAAACATCTGAAACTTGTCATCCTTTTCCTGCAGTCTCTTTTGCCTGTGACTCCAAGACTAAATCCGCCCCTTCCTAATTGCCCAACCAGTTGGCGAGCGTTTGCTGGGGGTTGCAAAGAGGATGCTACACCAAAAACCTCCTTCCGGTTGCTTTGGTTGCGAGCGGATTGCCCTGGTCACCTTTAGATGATCGGTGAGTCGTTAGTGACTGTCTGAAGACAGGTCAGCAAACTCCATACAAACTATGAGTGACCACAGCAGTCTGTTAGTGACCAAGGCAGCAGCCTGTACCTCTCTGTGACCACTGACTACCACTACCACTCACCCACCAATCAGAGAACACACGTTTGCCACCAGGCAGCCACACAGTGATCTCCAGGCTTCTCATCTTGTAATTATCATCATTAAATGAACAATATGCAGTTTATTATTCAGTTTATGCTTGAAATCATGCAGAAGCTGCATCATGTTAGGGAGGTGGAAACAATGGCTACAAACCAGTTTTTTAAGATTTGTCATTTTGGTAATTGAACTTATTTACATAGTAAAGTGTTTGAAATCAAACATTAATATATTGTTTTAAATATGAGAATAATGGAAACGTCTGTGTTTAGATGTGTGCCTTCTAGTTTGTAGAGACATGATCCTTTTTTTGTTTTGCAGTTTCTGTAGTTACTGCTCTCCACCACTGGGAGGCAGTGCACTCTCACTTATGATCTTGATGTGCTTGACGTTATTTTTGAGATCTTTATCGTGAAAGCAGGACAGGAAAGGTTCCTGTGTGGCCTCAGTAATCCCAGGGACTGTGAGAGAATGATTGTGGTGCAGAGGGAGGAAAAATCTTTTGTTTTTCTTATTAATAGAATAACCTTGGTAAATGTTTTATTATTGGTTTCCTACACATTCCTCAGACGCCGACTGATTTTAGGTGTGCGAAGTCAACATTCATTTTGTGCTTATATAAATATGTAAAAAGAATCACAGGCAGCAGTTTGTTTAGTTTTTCTATCTCCCAAAAATGATTTAATGGCTGAAAAGATTTTCTAATGATGTTTTTTATTATCATGATAAGTTTGCTTTTTATTGTGACTCTTGCTGCGTTTACCGTGTCTTCCATGACGTGTGTGTGTGTGTGTGTGTGTGTTGGGGGGGTTGTTATGTAAAAGTATGACGTTTTTTAAGGTGAAACACTGGACTCTGTGAAATGTAAACTTTTTACGTCATTAAAAGTTTTCATGAGCAAATGACAGAACTGCAGAACACGTCGACCCCTGTAGCCCCTCCTCTCACTAACCATTTTCACACAGTCCCTTACTGAACACAGACTGCGTGTTTGAGCCGATCTCTCGTGAGTCAGCTGGGAGTCCTGCTGATATACGAGCTGCTTTACTGTCGTTGTTGAATGTATTGAAACCTGTGTGGTTCTCTGGTGGGCGTTGGTGTAACCTGGAATGCAAACGGATCAAAATTTGGAGTTTTGGGATCCACCCCCGCACATTCATGACTACTGAATCATCACACTGTATTCTGGAAATCAGACGGCCACACAGAGATTAACCGAGCCCGGTGACGCGCTCCCGTCGCACAGTGGGCCTGCGGTTCCACGCAGTGCGTGGAGGCGGGATCGGTCGTAGCGACAGAGCGACCACGTGGCTGCTTGATGGACATCTCACAGGGCTTTGACTGTACCGTCATCTCTCACTCTGATCTGAATACTGCAAGACATTACAACCACTTTTTCCTAACTGATCATGCAGCTGATTCCTGTGAGCAGGTCTGACTGTCTTTTCATTTCTGTCTGTGAATTTATGAGGAAATGTGCAACAGATCTGGCCTTAATAGATGACTCTGACATTTCACTCTCCTGTCCGTGTGGGTTTTTGTATTTCCATCGTTTCACAATAACACAGACACCTCTAATACCGCTGTGGCTCTGACACCACGCTGGATCCTTGAACTTGAAAAGGTTTACGGGGAAGGCTGGTGTTAAATGAGAGCATCTTACGAGTGGAGTTTTAGAAAAGCTTCAATTATAGTTGCAACTTAGACTCTGTAGTAAAACATTTCCAGAGCTTTCTGCCACGTGGCGTGGTCTTCCTCAGGAGATGACGTTGTCTGTGAGCTCAGTATGGAACTTGGGTAATATCAGTACAGACTGAAGGCAAAGTTCCAAAAACTACAGTTTCTGTAAATGTCACTTGAGGCTTGTTCCCGTTCAGACCCCCGTGTAAACATGTCCCGCTCTGCTGCAGTAGCACATCTTTACAGCCTGGTACAGAAGCAAGTTGAGGAAAGTTCTCAGGAGTCAGCAGCTGTCATTTCACCCGTCGTCACTCGAAATCACCCAGTGTCAGTGACCTTTCATCCTCTGATGGCCCTTTAAGCTTGATTCAGACTTCTGCGGCTGAGCTACGTCCTAGCTGACACTGTAACCACAAACTGTTTTCTGACATTTTACAGCTTTCCAAGTGAGAAAGACCTCCTCCACAGATAAACAATTAAATGATAGAAAAGTTAATTTTTTTTTATAATGGGTCCACAATAAAGGTCGTATAGATAAACTGAGACATAATGTTGAAGTACGTCTTCTTCTTTTTTCATATAAGAACATATGTGAGGGATTCATTGCATGGTTAAATACATTTACACTGATGGAGGTGTCTGACTGGCCCAGCTCGGGCTGTACGCGGCCCGCGATGTAAAATGAGTTTGACATCTGTGATCTACCCTAATGTCAGCTGAGCAACTCCATCCAATCAGAGCACTGTAAATCTGTCTTAATTCAATTCAATTCAATTATATTATATTTATATAGCGCCAAATCACAACAAAAGTCGCCTCAAGGTGCTTTATATTGTACAGTAGATCGCACAATAATAAATACAGAGAAAAACCCAACAATCATATGACCCCCTATGAACAAGCACTTTGGCGACAGTGGGAAGGAAAAACTCCTTTTAACAGGAAGAAACCTCCGGCAGAACCAGGCTCAGGGAGGGGGCGGGGCCATCTGCTGTGATTGGTTGGGGTGAGAGAAGGAAGACAGGATAAAGACATGCTGTGGAAGAGAGACAGAGATTAATAACAGATATGATTCGATGCAGAGAGGTCTATTAACACATAGTGAGTGAGAAAGGTGACTGGAAAGGAAAAACTCAATGCATCATGGGAATCCCCAGCAGCCTACGTCTATTGCAGCATAACTAAGGGAGGATTCAGGGTCACCTGGTCCAGCCCTAACTATATGCTTTAGCAAAAAGGAAAGTTTGAAGCCTAATCTTGAAAGTAGAGATAGTGTCTGTCTCCTGAATCCAAACAGGAAGCTGGTTCCACAGAAGAGGGGCCTGAAAACTGAAGGCTCTGCCTCCCATTCTACTTTTAAATACTCTAGGAACAACAAGTAAGCCTGCAGAGCGAGAGCGAAGTGCTCTAATAGGGTGATATGGTACTACAAGGTCATTAAGATAAGATGGGGCCTGATTATTTAAGACCTTGTATGTGAGGAGCAGGATTTTTTACAGAGTCATTGTTAATAAAGTTAAACTAATGACAGGTGTATTAGTTGCGGTGACACCCCATTAGATGCTAAATGACAGTTCACACCATGGTGAGAGCTGGGTGAACTCTTTCAGTGACCAGCCTCAGACTCTCAGTTCTCCAATGGCTTTTTTGTATTATTGTGTAACTTGGGTCATCACGATGGGGCTTCCCCTGTTTGCACTGGCAGTCAGAAATCCCCTGCACAGCCTGCAACTCACTGGAAAGAAAGAAAAGAAAATCTGGCAATTATTTATTACTGTAGGTACATGGAGGCTGATCAATACTGGATCTTTGCTTATTCCAAAGAATAAAACAGTTCTAATGTGAATATATGAGACTGTCCTGTCTCAGACATTATCCAGTTAACTGGCCTCTACGGTCTGAAGAAGCACAAGGTAAATGTGCTGGGTTCATGACGCTCCCAGCATTTTGGCCATCATCATCATCATCTTCTCATTTTGAAACCAGACATGGTGAGCGAGGGAGGAGAACGAAGCTAAAGTAAAGTAAGACAAGTGAAAGCAGAAGGTGGTGCAGACCACAGCCTGCTGAGGGAAGGCGTGGTGTGTTTATACCTGAACTCAGGTAAGTGGCAGAAAACTGAGACAAATGAACCAACTAAGAAAAAGAATAAATCACTCAAAGATCAAACTTGAGGCTCTGAGAGCTGCTGGTTACTGCTGTATTTGTTAGGTGTGTATATTTGATAGTGTGCACCGAGAGAAGACGCGGTCCCAGCATGCTTCATATCTGCGACTGTGTCGGGTTTGAGCCCCAACAAACACAAAGAATCTGTACAACAAAAGAAATCATAGCAAGCTTGAATATTTCTGTATGTCATCCATATAAAAACAGGATTTTACAGCATGTAGGTCTGTTAGCCTGTGGGGTCCAAGCAGCCTCTCTCACATGGGTTAATGTTCATACTGAACAACACTGGTATGCATATTATTGCACCTGTGTGTAAGGAGCGCCGGCTCTCTGAAATGACCACGCTGCCTGTTTGTTTATTAAAGATTACCTGGGCCAATCAGACGGCTGCTTGGACAATGTTTTTTAACTGAATCGACCAAAATAAAGCATTTTGCTTCGTTTTCTTCCTAAACAAACACACACAAACATTCCAACACAAGGACCTGATCCCATGTGTAAAACACGCTGGTAGTGATATAATGAAGTGTTGGTCACGTCTGAAACAGCCAAATCAAAGTCTTCACTTTATTCCAACAGAAATGTCTGAAGAAAGCAGCGAGGAAAGCCCGTGCTCGACACAGAGGAACTGGATGAAAGGTTCACACATTTGCCACTCACAGATATAGTGTATTTATTTATTGTTGTAACACTTTTAACATTTTAGGTCACATCTACACAGAAACAGGAAACTCTAAAGAGTTCCAGACCTTTGAACCACCATTAAGTATGTGGAAAACAGCATCTTGTATAACAGTCAGATAATAAATAAGAAAAAGCATTTACAGTACACAGAAATGCACACAGAAAACAAGGTGTGCATGTGAGGAAGTCAGCATAGTGTATACTTCTTGTTTAAGTTCCCACTTCCTAATTTTTGTGGAAAACTGTGAAACACTTGTTGAAATTTTAGGGTAGTGTCCCCAAAATGAAACGCAGTGATGTCGTTCAGGGATTTAAAAAAACAAACATTCTGTTTTTTCTTCCATTAAGAATAATAAATAAATAAAAACAGACTATGGAGGTGGTGCGACTTTATCCCCACAGCATCGGGTGAAACTGCACCAAATCCGTTTGCTGACACCAGCATCGCGCACACGGACCGAGTGCACACACTTCCTCCTTCACACAGCTCTGTGCATGCGTCATGTGAGGTGCCCAGTCAGTGGAACCGCAGCCGCTTCTCTGACACAAACTGCTGCTCTTCCTCTTCAGAGAGCCGGTTTCCTTTCACGCTGTAGAAATACAATCAGATTCCAGTCATGCATTCACAGGGACAACATTACCGGCTGCCCAACGTAACCTGCAATTCACTCTGTGGATGCTTTCAAAGACGGGTGACAGGGAAAAGCTGGACCTAGTGCTGTAGAGGGCATCTCCCTGCTAGTCTGGGTCCAGTGTGAATCCAGTTCAGCTCCAGATCGAAGAGATCAACACATCCTCCACCACCAGCGTTACTTCTGGTGGCACGTACTGGCCCGACACTTTAGGTCAGGGGTCCCCAATCCCAGTCCGCCGGTGTCCCTGCAGGTTTCAGATGTGTCCTTGATCCATCACAGCTGATTTAAATGGATAAATTACCTTCTCAACATTCTTGCAGTTCTCCAGAGGCCTGATAATGAACTAATCATGCGATTCAGGTGTGTTGACCCAGGGTGAGATCTAAAACCTGCAGGACACCGGCCCTCGCGGACTGGGATTGGGGACCCCTGCTTTAGGTTATGTTGTTTTTTCCTTTCATTCATCATCTGTAATATCTCAATAGACCCTTTACCGATGAATCTGATATTTTCTGTTTCAGTTGAACATCTGAATGATGATTTTTTCTTCCTTCCCAGTAATAAAGAAAGCAGAAATTTCCTGTTTTTTACTGAAATGACTTGGGAAAGCTTAATTCCTCTATTTTATTAGCTCACTGTCTGTTTCAACAGAGAGACATGAGAGCCATCAGCAGAGCTACACCCTTTGAGCTTATTTACGTGCTAGTCCATTACTGTAGGGTCTACGTTACAACAGTGGCGCCTGTTGATCAGTAGATCAGTGGTTCTCAAACTTTTCACAGTGAGTACCACCTCATATAATATATGGCTCTTGAAGTACCACCCTTATGACCGACATTAAAGTACAGTAGTGTAGGCCTATTTAACACCACATACAGTTTACACAAGACAATTTTATGTCTTATAAGAATGGTATTTATTTTAACTGTTATAAACAGGATGTGACATAATGATAATAATAACAACTGTACTGCATTAAAACATTCACAGCAGGTGGGATATCCAATCTTTAAGTGATGACGTATGAATCCTGCTTCAGTACAAACTACTCTGAGTTTATTAAGGCTGTTGTGTTTTTAACATGTTTCGTTGTATCTTGTTCTATTTAATCTGAACAAGCCCCTAAAAACAGTCAGTGATCACTGTCGGCCTCTCTCTGTTTTTATTACCGCTAATCATTTTAAAGCTCAGTTTTTAAACCCTTACACTGTAACTACAGCCCAGCCCATGCAGCAGTATATTAATGACTAACCTCGTATTGTGGATGGATTATCTCAGTTGTTCTCCTGACTAAAGTTTGGTCCGTTTACAGCATCCTGCCATGCGATTGCATTTGTCCCTAACCATCGGGAACCCTCACGCTAAGTGTTCATCCTCCAGCTTCACTGTTTATGTTATGCTAACATAGCTGTGTCGCTAGCGATCACGTAGCACATCATTATATACCAGCTAGCCCAACTTCAGTAACCCTACAAACGTCACTGCTGTTTAGTTTCCTGTCTTCATTTATGTTGGAAGTGATAGCAGAGCTGTACGTTTGAATGTTTCAGAAATCTCTCAGTCAGAACATGCTATATTATTTAATCTTAAAAAAATTTTTTGGAGACTTCCTGTCTACCACTAGAGGGAGCCCATGTACCACCAGTGGTACACATACCACAGTTTGAGAACCACTGCTGTAAGGGATTGTACTAGCTTATTCCACTTGCATTTAACAGCCTTACAGTTACCAATCCGTCCCTAACTAGCTTAAGTTTGTGTCCAGAATAAGTTGAACTTCAAATAATCATTCTCACAACGTGGACACCCACCCTCTGCTTGGTCTGACATAACCTTAGGGGGGAGAACAAAACACCTAGATGCCAAATTGTCAATTTGAACTGATGCTCACCATATCTCTTTGAGTCCTTTGTTGTGAGTGAGGGCCTCAGCGAGCTGCCTGATCCCTTCCACAGTGAACTGGTTGCTGATTAACCTGCAGACAAACAAGCAGTGACTGACAAAGGACACTGAGCTGTGTAAGAGTTCCAATCATTGACTGTAGAAAAGATGGACGACGCGACTCCGCCTCCTTCCATTGTGCAAAAATGAAGCCAAAATACCCCGCTTGTGGAGGCTGCCATCTTGCAAATTTGGAGCCAGAGTCTGCGCAGTAGTGACTTGAGGTGGAGCGACTGTGTAACGCTCCGCCCACACACCGCTGGACGTGACCGCAAACACGCCCCCCTACACTTTTTACGTAGCCCGGCTGCTCGAGTTCTTTTGCTGGTTTACCACGACTGACGACTTGTTTAATTAAGGTAAATACAACCACGTCACTGTTATAAAAAAGACACACAGCTTATCATCTTGTAGTTCTAAAATCACTCTGTTGTTAATTCGTTAGTTAGATTAGCCGCTAGCATACGCACTGTGTTGGAGGCTTGTTGCTAGCTAGTTAGCGATGCTACACACCTGCTACTCTAATAGTCTGTGTTATTGAAGGATTCAGCACTTATGTTTTTTTTTTTTATCCATTTTTAGACAGCGATGAGATCATCTGCACACTCTACAGAAGCCCAGAGTTACTGTTAATATCAAAAATATAATGCTGTCCTTTGAGATTTTAACATAAGACTGTGAGTGTAATGGATCTAAAACTGTTTAAATCTTCAGAGCCCTCTACAGCCTGGTAACATGGAAACTTTAAAAACATCAGCAGAACGTTTCAGTAGTGTGATTTGTTCTTTTCATTTAATAATAGAGTCCATATTATATCAACAGCTACATTCACCCTGGAGAGAAACTAGTGAGGGAGACCATCAGGACCAAGCTGGGTTTCCTGGGTCCAGAGGTTTGGAGAAACTTCTTCCTTTTCTTCATCACAGCTGTCCTGTGCCAGAAGTTCTGTTGACCCACTGAGAGAGGCTTCATTTAAGAAACACCACGAAGACTGAAGCTCATCGCATAGATCAAGCAGGACTTATGATCTTCACCAGCAGTTCCCTCACAGGGAAATCTTCATCACTCCTCTGTAGGCCCGATCCAGGAGATGGATAAACCCAGCATTTCATGAACACTGTGATGGAGACCTTTGGTTTGTGTAATGTTATAAATACTCGGATACTCTCCAGAGACTCCGGACTTTTACATAAAGATATTATATTCAGTCCTGTAGAAAGTTATATATTTAAAATATATGATCCTCTCTGGTTACTCTGATATGAACAACTCTGAATCACTTTATGGTAAATAACACACAATCTGCAAAAAACTGTGAAAGAATTTCAGATGACAAGTTTGTAGTTCAACATACAAGTGATGACGTTTGACCTTCATCAGGTTTTATTTAATTGTGTTAGAGAAAATCTCATATGCTCTTCATGCAGGTGAGTACATCAAGTGTTTAAAACGGAAGCTGTGCAGGTCTGAGATCAGCAGCTTTGTGAAACACCAAACTGAGGTCCTGTTAATGCTGATATATAGTGACACAGTTACAGGGGTGATTAATCCTTTTGTTTTTGTCTTTAACTTTATCAATAAAGCTGCAGCTTTCACTACAGCACGTGTGGTACTTTAACCTTTGTACTGTTTTCATCAGTTCATTTTGCAGTTAACATGTGAACATGTTGGATGATCTGTCTGCTGTCACTGGGTGGTGCTGAGGTCTGAATCTGAGGGCAGCTCCTGTAATCACAAAGACAACAGAACCATCAAACTCAGATATAAATTTTCTCCCTCAAAATTGAAATGAAGCTGATTCTTCTGTCCTCACACACTCAGGATCTGAAGTTCTTCTCTTACATTTTTCAGTATTACAGTACACTACAGTACTTTAATCCATAGTTCCTGATTAATGAGGAGTTACTGAGTACAAGCTTTTAAAAATATGTTACTGTCTTTACAGATGTGGCAAGAGCCTGAAAACATGCTGTTGTTTGCACATATTTAATAATCAGCTCTGCACAGGAGCTGCAGCAGGGTGCAGCCTGTTGTTTTTACAGTATAATACTTGTAATAAAAGTACAGTAACAGTAATTAGTGACTGAGTAGCCCGGGGCGTTTCTCTTGATTTCTTTAGTAAATTCATTCACCTGCACAGATTAGCTAAACGAACCCCGACAGCCGAGTGCTCATTTTAGCTAGCTAGGTCTCAGGACATAGCTAAGGACGGTAGTTACGGATTAGCTTACAAACACGATTAACTTACCAAAAAAGTGCAGCCGGGCCTCGGGTCCTTCTGTCGGGTAGTCCAGTTTACTGAAGAACACCTCAGGCTGTCAGGGTAAAACACTCGGTCGTGTTTTCGTAGCGTAAACGCTGGCCCTCCTCTCAGAGCCTACGCTCTATCTGCTATTCCCGAACAGAGATACGCAAGTTTCTCCGTGACTGCAGCTGCCAGTCAAAGCTGCTATGATGACGTTTCAGCACAATTTAACATCACCGCGGTAGGAATTAGAATCAAACTTATGGGAAAGGAGACCCCCTGGACATCAATCAGCATGATGAGAACTATTGATAAGAAAAGAAAGAATCTTTGGAAAAAAAATTATCTGAGGACAATAAATTTATTTTAGTCTGACCCCAGTCCCATCCGCTAACATGGAGGAGGCGGGGTTTATGACCTATACTGCAGCCAGACACCAGGGGGCGATAGAGACGTTTTGGCTTCATTTTTGGGGAGCTGTCGCGTCGTCCATGTTTTCTACAGTCAATGGTTCCAATCCATGCTGTGTAAACAGGGTGCAGAGTGATGCTGTGTTGTCCTTACCACAGGTGGGTCAGACCAGTGTTTGCCTGAATCATGTCAGCCAGGTGTGGAGCCGCATCATCAGTCATTTCATTCTCCACCAACCTAAAAAGCACAAACAGCCGTGAGACTATAATCACTCTGAAGAGGCAGCATTGACTGTGGTGTAGCTCCACATCCATAAGGTCGACCATGTGTTTAAGTGTTGGGCTGCGAGTTCTTTCAGAATGCAACTAAATTTATAACTAAATACAGGTGGAGGAGGCACATCCCAGCTCTCCTTCTACCTTACTGATGTCGACACAGGGGCACGGACTGCACATACCAAAATATCCTGAGTGCCGTGTTCTCTTTCAGTGCTTCAGCCAGGCCCCGCCCACCTCTGGATGTAATGCAATTGGCCGACAGACTAGAAGACAGAAAAAGAGGAAAGATTTTAGTCAAGAAGTCTGGATGGGCATTTTTATTTTTGTGCCGTTTTTGCAACTTCCTACCTGAGGTTGGTAAGGCTCGGGTGGTTCCTCAAAGCTTCTCCAAATGCTTCTGCTCCCTCATCGCCAATACTGTTCCCCCACATCCTGCAAAAATGCACAGAAAGCCTGATCAGGCACATGGTTATCATGTCCTTCCTCAAATGTTTTCAGCTGGGCTAAACAACACAGCTAAAAATGCATCTCGGTGGGATTTCTCTCTTCGTCACATCTGGTTTCAGTCATCAGGGTATATTTCTGTTGTGCCTAAATGCTCAGAATAAATGCTGGAAACTTCCTCTGTCACCATTAAAGCTGCCTTTTTACTTTGTTTCTTACACCTCACCAGTTTGCTGAATTTCCTGGATGAACACTGAATTCTTACCCCACGTCAAATATTGACGAGCTCTTCTTTATGGCGTTGGCCAGATGCCTCCCACCAACACTGGTGATCTTGTTTTTACCAATCCTACAAAGTAATGTCAACGTATTCAAAGTTAGTAAGGTATGTTGTTTTTTTCCCCCAACGGAGGTATTTTTAACTTACTTGAGAACTCGCAGTTTGGGACATTCTTCAATGATCTGAGCAACAAGCCTGGCTCCAGCATCTGTGATGTTATTGTTGTAAAGCCTGAGGACACAAATACAAAAATCACAGTCAGTGTTTGCGTTTTTAATAAGATAATTATAAATTCATAAAGAGCATAAGATTCAGACAGGTTTTAGAGAAAATGGAATAACATAGCAAGCTGCTTCAGGCAGGCAACTGAAGCTGCGCTGCAGTGTAAACACCAACATCCTCGCTCTGCTCTGACGTCTGACACCAAACACACCAGCCTGAGCTGAGCAGATTTCTATCTCTGCCTCAGAAACGTCAGCAGTGCTGCTGCTGCCCTGCATCACGTCTACAACCCTTCCACCATCCCGGCATCCACCTGGATCTTCTGCTCATCACATGTTATATATTATATATTCACTGTGGCCTGTTCAACGCGGAACATGGAAGTGGATCCTAAAAGGCTAAAATGTATCCCTGAACAAATCCTGTCACGACAGCAATACCTACACAGACTGTTGTAGGAACAGTGAGCCAACCCATTGTTTAGTAACATTTCTGACGCGCTGAGCATTGTGAAACAAGACGTGTCGAGCACAGAGTGTATCTGACTGTGAAACCAAGGGACACTGCATGCTCATACAGCAGAATTAGCTCAGGAGCAGTGTGTCTGTGTGGGTTGTTGGGCATCAAGCACTTACTTCGCTCAATGACACACAAATCAGTTTATAACTTTTGTCCCGATTCGAAATACTGAGATCCAAAACGAAATACCAAAGGCCCAGGAGGATGCAATCAAACGGAAGAGTTTATTGAATACACATGCGGGGAGGTACGAACTGCCAAACATCAGTTGTAGAACTCCGCCCAAAAATACACTTCAGATTGCTTTTATAACGTCAGGGTTGGTTAACGCCCCTTCTCGCGTTTTACAAGAACGTAATTTGCATATTTTACAGACAATGAGCAATTTTAAGAGATAAATGCAAACACTGAAGTTCCCCTTTCTGGCATCCTTTTCCAAATATGGTGATGATCTCAGGCCCTGAAGATCTCCAGGGACTTGTCCTCCTCTTTGGCCCATCCTCTGTCACCTGTTACTAGGCAAACTCAAATGCAACAAGAAGCTGAATACATTCAGGCCTTCACTCAAGCCTGCTTCTTGATTATATGTATTATATGTGTTTTGTAGGCGTGTATGCATTGAACCTTCCATAGCTCCAAGTCACTTACTCCATGTTTCGCCGGGACATTCACGCCCAACGGAGCTTATATCCTTTTAATTAATTGACTGAGCCACAACTCATTAATAAGCACAGAATGCAATGTGTATAACATGATTACAGTTGCGCCTGCAATGAGAGATTATTATGTGATTATGATAACACCTGTAATACAGACTTTAATGTAATGTCAGCAGCTTCAATAACTGCTTCAATGGAGTGATTATTATATGGTTTAATGCAATGATCATGACTTAATGCAAAGTTAATTAATGCAATGATAATGATAATAAGCATAAGTAGCAGTAAAATATTCCTTATTCCACACTTTATACAACTACCTCATCCAACCGGTTAACTGGATCAGAGAGAGTTTGAATGCTGAGTAAGAGCAGTACAGTGCTATCCAAGTACCAAGCTATTCACTGTTGAAATACCTTTAAAGTGCTGAGCCTTTACTTTCAGATTCCTCCATGCTATGTTAGTACTTTCACATCATTAGCAAACAGTGCACGGCTGCTGAAGTGTGAAGAAGTGAGCACACAATGTAAAACTGAACTGAACAGTCTGAGCCCCTGGGTGCTACTGAGGCCAGGTGTCACCGATCCCAATCTGATCCAAATATCAGATCAGTCCGTCTCAAATGTTGACGTAATCACGTCCAAAACCCTCGATATAGTCTAAATATATCGAGGAGTAACGAGAATTACTGGGTTTACAACGTTTACTCACCCCAAAACCTCCACAACTTTGTGTTTGCACAGCTCCTCTGCAAGAATCTCAATGCTGCGGTCGGACAGGTGATTCACACACAGTCTGCAGGGGAACAGTTTTATTATTTATTATGGTTCAGAGTTAAACGAAACACGTGTTTGAAAGCACGGCCGCACTCACCTCACTACTGTCATCTTGCAAAAGGAAGGCTTGAGCTGCTTCACCCCATAGTCGCTGATGTTGTTGTTATCCATGTCGAGCCCCAGGAGTTTCTGACGGTGCTGCAGCACAAAGTTCAGGGCGGTGCAGTCACCCGAGTACACGTTACAGTAGCCCAGCTTGATGAAGCCGGCCGTGATGCCTTTCGCCGTCATCTCAGCAATGTCTTTGCTTCCCGTCTCGAATATGCACCTCAGCATCCACAGGAAGTTGGGCAAGACATGAACTTTCTTGCCTTCTTGGCCGTCGTAGTGGGGTAAGCCACGCAGGTGGAACTTGACACTAGTGGAAAGGTACGACTTCAGCAGGGCTCGCTTTCTTCTTCAGTAAGACGGAGACACCAGATGTCCCATCAAGCTTCTTTGACTCTTGGACAGCAGGCCGCACAGGAACAGATTAGTGAACTGCAGGTGTTCGTTGCTTGCAAACGGCTTCTTTTCGCTGGGCTTTGAAGAGCTACTTATGCAGGAATCAAGAGGCAGACAAGACACCTTCCTTCTCCTGCTGCACTCTGTGAAGAACTTGAGGATGGAGCTGGCAGCAGCCTGCTCGTCCAACACCAGAGCAAAAGCTGCCAGGAAAGACTGAAGGGTCATGTGGAGGAACTCAAAGGTAGCGGAGCTCCCGCTGGTATCCTCCTCACTAAGAGGTCTGAGAAAGCCGAGAGTCAGATCTTCCTCTGTCACACCGCGCACTCACTGATCTCCTCTTGGCTGGAAATGAAGCTACCTCTCCATACCCTGCAGCGCCAACTTGGCAAACGCAACAAGAGGCCTGAGCCCTGCTTTGAACATCTCCGAGGTGCAGCGGGTGCTTTTCTTCAGCAAAGACGGAGCAGGTGTAGCGGAGCGACTGAGGAACACTTCGGACAGCAGGAGGAAGATATCGGTGAGCGTGATGCAGGTTTCGGGCAGATGAAAGCTGTCGTGCATTGTGTGCAGGTGTCCAAAGCTCTTAAATACAATCCAGCAGAACAGCGGGGTGGAGCACAGTCCCCAGAGGTGGGGGCTGGCATCCAGCTGAATGGATACCAGCTCTCTGTGCTCCTGCTCCTTAAAGTGCAAGTCAGTGTAAGTCTTCAGGTGATCTGGGGAGAACCCACGCAGAGCCACCTTCTTTCTGATCACCTTGCTTTGGATCTCAATCCCTGTCCGGGCCGTCAGCACTTTTTGAGAGCCCTTGAGTAATTTCCCACAGAGCAAGCTGATAAGCAGCTGCAGCGGGTTGGCCTTATCCTCCGGTGAAACCACCTCAGGCAGGTTCATCAGGTCCACGTCCTCCTGAATCTCATCGTAGCCGTCAAAGGTAAAAACGACTTTCTCAGGGAAGCGCAGGATGTAATCAAACACTTCATTGTCTGGATCGTGATCTGGGTAGCAGTTGTGTTTGAACAAAAGGTCTCTGAGAGAGATCTGTTCTGCGTCCTTGAAGGTGCTGAACATCCTACAGCGAAACTTAAAGAAGAAGATGGCATCCGTCTGCAACTCTTTTGTGGACCAGAGGTTCTGGAGCTTCTGCAGAAGGATGGATTTTCCCACACCAGCATCCCCCATTATGTAGATGATTTCACCTTGGGGGTTGAAAACTGCGTGATCTCCCAGGAGCTGGTCCACACTCTCTAAGAAGCCCAGGCTTTCGTTGCAGTCATTTAACAGTTCCATCACAGTGTCAGTGTAGAGGTCCTCCAGCCGCGTCTCCTCTTGCTGGCCATAGGACATGATGAAGCTGGTGTCCCGGCTCATGTCATGTCTCAGCTTCTCACAGTATCTGCTGACTTAGTGCACATTTAAAATATGTCAAAGCTTTGATCGCAGCCAAACTCATTCTTAAACCGATCTAGATCAGTGCATCTGTGCAGGATTCACAACACTTCACTGGTTCCACATGCTGCCATGTTACAGCCTGATAACAAAATAATTCCATTCAAGTTCACCTCAAATTTCTCAACACAGTAGTCCCTAATGACTGAAAAAACTCAGAACTGGTGCAAATGTATTAAAAATAAAAAACAAAACTTGACATGTGCAACCTTTTCCATGACACTCAGGTGCATCCTGTTTCCACTGCGGTAAACTCAGCTGATTGGACATGGTTCGGTACACAGCTGTCTGCATGTCAGAGCAAGCCATGAAGTCCAATGAATGAATTATCTTCAGGCCTCTGAGACATGATTGCACAGTGAAGCACTGCGAATACTTTCCAAATGCACTGTAACTCACAACACTACCACAATAATAGCACAGCACAGCAATACTATCATCTTCTAATCTAACTGTAGAAGACAAAACACCTCTAGAAAGACAAAAAGTTGGAATTATCTATTTGTTTGTTGTCAGTGTATGTGTACTAACATAGCAATTCAATTTTCCACCACTTTCACCACGGAGCTCTGAGACTGCTTAGGCTGCTGCCCCTGGATGGCTGGAAGATTTATTGTTTTTGTATCATTTTAAATTTGAACTTTCGTTGGGATGGTTGCCATGAATTACTATATATAAGATAAATCCTATCATCAGTGCTAAATGTGAGTTTTTACAGGGGTAGAGAATGCATAAGCATGGCATTTTGCTTTCTTGAAACGTAAAAGGTGATTGGCTCTGTGTCTGTTTTATAAGGAGGTTTTGTTCTTTGTAAGAACTACAAAAAGGTGAAGCAGTGAGAACTGAGGGAGTGGAGTGTTTACAACCTGAGTGCCCACCACTCCTCAGCTGTTTCATAAATGACCAAAAATAGCAAGAAAAATGTATCAGATTAAAAAAGTAAACACGAGAGTTGAGTAACTGGCCCGGGTGTGAGAAAGCTCCAAAAGTAGAACATTCAGTGTAAATTGTCCATTCATCTTACAGCACTGCTGTGGAGCCTTGTCAGGAGTGTGTCTGTGTGTGTGTGTGTGTGTGTGTGTGTGTGTGTGTGTGTGTGTGTGTGTGTGTGTGTGTGTTGCATTATCTGTAGCTACAGACGGGGGGGATTTCTTCTGGGCTTCTAAAGACAAAAAAAGTGCTTTCTTTATGATTTCAGTGCACCGTGTTTTATTGGTCATCACATGACTTTATTTAAGGGAGAATTGCAGGGTGAAGTCGACTGGTTCCAGGTAGGGAAGCTTTTGTGTGGCTTAATTACATTTAGTTAAACTTACACAAAATTTAGACCAAATGCCTGAAAATATACAAACAAAAGTTAAACATAATTGATATCAGTTCAAATGAATAATAAGGTAAAATGTTACAAATGTGTCCAAATGTGTTTAATAATGTGAAAAGAAATTTTAAAAAAATAGTGTGCCTACCTAAAAAATGGCCAGCTGTCTGGATATTTTGTATCAAATATTGTTTTGTGACAGAGTGCAGGTTGCCTTCTGTTATTAGTTGTTTCTTAGATATTGGCTTTAACCACTGCGTTAGTTATTCTAGCTTATCTTACTGTATCTGTTACCCTGTTTTATCCACACACAAATAAACTGTAAGGGCTGACAGAGCCGTTTTACAACGTTTGTCTCATGTCCAGCTAAATCATTTACTTTTACAATACATGTTACATCATCCAAATCTGTGTGGGCAGAAATGTGCACTGAAATTGTGGCATCACTATTAACATTTAAGACCTGTGCATACTGAACATATTTTGCTTTTCAAGTCCTTTTGAGATATTCTGAGACTTTAGCAGGTGGTAAGGTCGTGCATGTTTCATGCTCTCACAAACAAAAATTCTACAAGTTCAAGTAAAAAATAACAAATAAAACGTTTTTTTTAAGTCAAGAACACTCAGGGACTCCTTTAATCCTGCTACATCAGCCTGATAGTTACTGTTGTTATTTAAAACACCCACATACTCTACATATAACTTCAGTCGCTCAAAAAAACTCCAGTCCTGCTGATTTCTACTATTTCAGTTTGAAATATTACTACACTTTCTGTGTATTCACAAAGAAACGATGCTGTTATTCTTGTAATAGATTTTTATATTCTACCATAACTGCTCAACTGGTAAACAGCAGACTGACTTCTAGTGATACAGATGTGAGAGCTGTAAAGTATGAAAGAGGTCAAAGATAATGACACCTACTTGGATCAGTGTTAACCACCTTCATCACTGTTACATCTTCACTTGGGTTGTAGTTGATTTCTTTCAGCCATGGCTGCAGGTCTATGTATGCATCACATACTTTATAAATTATGAAGATTAAATATTCACAGGCCTCCTCCCCTTTGCACTGGACTAGCTCCAGGATTTTGCGCACCTAAAAAAAAAAAATCATGAAAGAAATTCAAACTTAGATTTACATTTTTTAAATTGTGTAGTATGTATGCAATCTACTGACCTCGAAGGAGAGTTCAGAGGTCAAATGTCACATGATATTTTATACAGTACTTTCTATATATTCACAAAACACACAACACCTGTAGGAATGATAGCTGTCCACCAATAAATTACTAAGTTGACCTTGAAGACCTTGATGGACGATAGCTAACGTGTCATAGATCGTTAGTATGACCTCACCCTCCACACGGTTTTACCAACATGCAATCCAAACTGTCATGTTTACACACAGAATGATGACACGCACTCATGCAGACGCTATCACAAACATCACCTCCTCGGTGGAAGCAGGAGTGGTTTTTAAATTCAGAGATTTTTAAGCACGGTTTTTGTCTCGGATGTTCTTTTTTCTACCTGATCAGCCTTGGTGGCAGTTTGCTGAACAATCTCAACATCCTCCTGACAGAAGAAGCCACAGGTGAACAGGTTGTCCAGGATGCACTGAATGCTCCTCAGCCTGGTCACGAGCAGCTCTCTGTGGTAGGTGAGGAGGCTGGAGCACGGCACCCTGGCTTCTTTTATCTGATCCATATTTACAGGACAGCAGTCACCTCTGTGGAACAAAAGACAGAAACTACACTGTTGACAGCACTTTAACATCACATGGTAAGCTTCTTTCTACTCCTTCCTTATTCACAGGGGGTCACCTTTGTGATTTGCACATGACACAGATTTTCACACCTGATGCCCTTCCTGACACAGCTGTCCCAGATATTGGAATTTCTTGAACCCCGTCATCACCCTTCATGTTTGGAACATGTGTTAACCACCTAGCCACTGTGACGCGATTTTTGTTAAATCAAATGGACTCACACAGGTTCACTTCTTATCATTTAAAACTGATGACAATTTAGTTACAAAATTGCTCGAGTACAAACAGCAGAGGTCTCTTTCATGCTTTCAGCCCAGTGTTAAAACAGAACCTTTGTGTAAATGTAAGAACTGTTTTATTGGCTCCTTTCTTTTAAACCTGTGTTCAGAGCACTTTAACATTTCAGACTAATTGCCCTTTTCATTATCAATAAAGTCTGATGATTGATTTTTGTGTGTGTAAAAAGGAAATCCAAGTCAAAATCTGTCAAATTGCTTGTTTTCTTTAGTCCATATCTATCAAAATCAAGGCCTCTGAAGCTGAATTTAACTCCTCGTTCTAAACAGTGGCCTGCCCAGATCTAGCTGTGGTCTCCACTCATACACACCAAACTACAGCACAGAAAGGCCATTATTTTACCCAGATTACTACGAACCAGTTCATGACCTATCACAATTTTTTTTATTTTCAACTAACTGTTCAACTAACTCAAATATAAAAAAATATCATTACATCAGCAGGTAAAATTACAGGCCAATCAATAAAGTGTCTTTAAGATTGATAGCAATACCAATATTTGATTATATGTTTTTTTAAAAAAAAGGATATTGCAGACATTGGCTATTTTTTCTTCCAAACACACAGATTCCTCAAACATGTGTTATGTGTAGTTATTTATTTACGGTTTATGCTCCAGCCAACTCTGCTGGATCAGCTGGTTGTGTTTTTGTTTGTCCTGCCAAAATGTTTTTGTAACATGTATTTGTTTGTTTTTTCATAAAAATGTCACCTAAAAGAAAATTAGCTAAAAATAAAAAATAAAAAACCATCAGCACCTGCCAATGTCAGCAGTGGCCCAATAACAAACAAGGACGCTATCATCACAGAGATACAGACACTGTAACCCATAACACAAGGAACCGTTCCCTGAATGTCCGAGGGTTCTATAGCCTTCAGGGAACGTTCCGTGAAGGTTACCGTTTGCTGGGTAACTTACCAATTCCTTGATTTTCCGATTCTTAACACACGTAAGTAGCCTACACTCCTGACGTCGGTCTGAAACACTGAGTACTGGCAGCTGCATTTCACAAATACTGTAAACACACAAAGGCTGGCAAGAACTTGTCTGACCTGCAGCTCTTCAAACGCTGTTTACAGAGTTATCACTTCCGAAGTTCGTGCTACAAATATCTTTCGCATCTTTAGTCACAAAGTAACACAACATTTGGACGTGTTTCCCCGCTTTTACTGTCTAACAAATCCGTGCCCTCGATCTTGGAATGGCTCTGTTTTGTTTACGGAAATAGAAACGTAGTGAAGAAGAGTCTGTAACTGACATGAACGCTTAGCCTCTAAGGTCAAAGTGACAGACCTGTCTTCCACTCAGCCGTGCTGACCCTGTTAAAGAGCACCTGAAAGCAAAGGCGCCCTAAAAGTTGCCAATAAGAAAAAATGATGTCTCCGAAATTCATTCCAGTTCACAGAAAAGTTGCCCGTACTGGACGGTATCGTGGGTACAGAACCATAAATGAATCCTACCATTGTGCTGGGTCCACACCAAAGTTACAGCCGGGTTAGAAAAGAAAACTAAAAGGAACTAACTTCGGTTAAAATGCACGACAGCCCATTAGGCTACAGTTAGTGAAGTGCATGTGCCGCCCCTTAGAAAGCATCAGCTGTAGCCACAGATGCAGGAAGTCAAAGCGCTGTGAATGGGTGCGTCCTTTCTTCACGGGGTTTCTCAACCTATGCGTGCTGCGTTCAAGGTCCCGCTAAAGATGTGGAGTCCTGCACGTTTAGTATGTCCACCCATCTCTCTCTTTTTTTAATTCTCTTATCCAATTGCTGCAGGAGAGGTGACGGGGTGGTGGTACACCTTGAACAGGTCGTGTATGTGTATCTATAAATGAATGCATAAATACATAAATACATGTGTAAATAAGCCCTTGTTTAAAATCTTTAAAATGGCATAAATGTATTAGAATTTGAATAAGAGTCAACACTATGTCCAATGTATTGTATTGCATAGATATCAGCTGAAGTTGAAATGGGACTTCTTTTATAATAGACCTGCTAATTTGATTAACATTGTCACCGTCCTCTCAGGCGCGTGGTTGGCCCTGAGTGTTCTCCTCTCTGCCTTCTCGGGTTTTTCAGTAAAAAGAAATGTTTAGTAAAGGAAAAGTGTGTTCAGACATCTGCCTATCACAGCGAAGTCACATCGGAAACACCAAGCTACCCACCACAGCGGGTCACTCTGATAAAGCGTCCCCATGTAGCCGCCGTTACTCATCGTCACCTGCGCGCACAGTCTGAGAGGAGGAAAACACACCCTGACTGTGAGCTCTATCACCTTACCCCTGCCTCCATCACCTCCATCATACTTTTAACATATAAAGGTGGCTGGTGGAAGAGAGAGCAGTGTGTCAGGATTAATGTGATGAATTATATGTGATCATTCTGAACTGTGATTCTGTGATTTTTATTTTACTCAATATTTACCAATACCTGCTGTTCCAGTGAAGACGTCTTTTCCAAGTAAAAACATTATGACTGCAGCATCTTCATCACCTGTTGGGGTCCAGGTACATGTGGATTCCTTTATGGAAGGCAAAACGTGAAAATAAGGTGAAAGACGAGGCTGATAGTAACCAAGATGACAAAAGACAAAGAAATCTGAGATGTCAGGTCAGAGATGTAGAACAACTTCGCATTCTGGACCCAGATAAGTGTAATTTTGTTAAGTACTATGAAATGTTCAGATACAGAGGTCACACATGTATAGTTATGGAAATGTTAAAAACCGCAGCAGAAAAGCAAAGAAACTCAAAGACTACACACCACATTAAGAACACAGCAAGGGGAAATCTGAACAAGTGCAGTCCTGGAGATGAACCAAAACTGTCTAAGTGAAACGGTACGAATCCAACTGTGGAGATAAATCTATCAAACCTGAAGGTTGTCTGAACAGTTTGAGCCGTGGTGGTAACAAACCTGACTCTGACAGTGACAGGAAACCTTCTGCACCTCAGCTGGAACTCAGAAGCCAGTCATGAATAGAATTGGTAAATTCTTCTGCAGTTCAAGAGTAACATCCTCAGTGATTCATCAACAACTTCTAACTTCTGGTAATTATAATAAATTACAGGAATATCTCTATTATTCATCTGTGTACTTCAACCTTGGCAAATGTATTGCAGGAAAGCATAGTTATCAGAAACCAAGTTCCAGAAAAGTTGGGACGCTGTGTTAAATGTAAATTAAAAACAGAATGCAATCATTTACAAATCTCACCGTATTTTATTTATAATGGAACACAAAATGTAGCATTGTAACAAATGTTGTTCCTTTTCCAGCAACAACAGACTGGAAAAGGAAGTGTTACTGAAAAGAAACAGCTGGAGGATAGACAGAATGAATAATCATCATCTACAGTGAACAGTATCATGAAAAAATACCAACAGCTTGGTCCCATTCATTTTGAATCCCTCGGATCTTCAGCCTCTCCAGCAGCACTGAATTTAAAACAGTCATGATTCTGACATGGAAATCACTGCAGGAGGACTTGTGTTACCATGTAAAGGAAAAGCCACATGTAAACATAATCTCATCACTGTTTTCTCCGGGTCAAAGCTCAATTAAAATAGACTGAGGCAAAGTGGGAAACTCTTCTGTGGTCAGACAAATCAAAATTTGGAATACTGTTGGAAAACTTGGATACCACGCCCTCCAGACTAAGAAGGAAAAGGAGCATCCAGCATGTTACCAGCACTGATGTTAAAAGACTGCATCTCTGATTGTATGGGCGTTCATTAGTACCTATGGAATTGGCAACTCCTGTATTATCATAGATTTAAGTTGCAATAAAAGGTAAGTTTACAACATAATGTATTATCATGTAAAATATGATTTTTTTCAAGTGGACTATCACTGAGATCTTAACAGCTGGGGATTTTGCTTAGAAATGACAGTTTAAACATTGAGTGTCTAGTCTGAGACACTCTTTCAGACAGTTTTCTAGTCGAGGTTTGGGTTGTGACTTCTACAACACTTTTATAGATGCTGTCATGTCAAACTCTTCCTGTGTGTACATGCACAGACCACATGTGCATAATGTTGTGCACATAAACTCACAGATGTTTAATATGACAACTCAAGTTTGTGGCATGAAATTTGTATTCTAATTTTAAAAATTGTAATACATACATTTAATACAGTTTTTAATTGACACCTTTCAAAAATACTCAAGTACCCCATACAAGCAAATTAAAACATAAATTCAAAGTCTGGATAAAACAGCTCAGAGGCAACAACAATCAAAAAGCAAGAAAAAGGAAAAAGATCCACCGGCTAACAGGCAGGGACGCAACAGTATGAGACAACAACAGCCTGATTCTCATACCTGCATTAGTTTACTCATAATGTTGAAACTGTGGGGGAAAAGCAGATCAGCAAATCTGATTTTCACCAATAATGTTTATTTTTCCCTTCATAGCCACTGTGCACAGGATGATTTCTTTAGATGACTCTTCAATTAAAATGCTTCGGTTCTTACAGTTATGCAGAGTTAGGCATGAAAGGCTGCTCTTTGTGTCATGGTCCTGGGTGGTTGACCCAGCATTTTGTGCTTATTATTATTATTAATAGTAGTAGTATTATCTTATGTTCTGGGGTATTCTGACTATATATATTTGAGGTTGGATGTTCTAGTTCTTTGGTTATAGTTTATGCTCCCGTCAGTTTCGTGTTCTTTGTTTTTCGTCAGTGTATACTTCTTGTTTTACTTTGTAGATCCATGTGTGACCTTACTGTGTTCAGTTTTGTGCTCTCCCTGTCTGGTCTGATCAGCTGTGCCTCCCTCCTGTCACGGTTCTGGGTCGGTTCGACCCAGCATGTTATGTTTTGGTTTTGAATGATGGATTATTCCTGTATACTGGTGGTGGTGGTGATGATTATGATGATGATAGAGTATTATTAGAGTTCCATGTTTCTGTTTGTTCATGTTTAAGGATTTGTTCTTCGGTCGTGTCTGCTTGGTATAGGTCTAGTTCCATGTGTCATTTTCTGTCTGTCTCTCTGTGTCGAGTCTGCGTCTTTGTGTGATGGTTTCTTGTTTCCTGTTTTATTGTGAAGGTCTGCGTCTCATGTGTGTTCAGTTTTACCTCTGCTGTTGATTACTCCCAGCTGTGTCCCCCGCCTGTGTGTAATCTCCCTGTGTTTCTCTGTGTGTATTTAAGTCGCGTCTTCTGTCTTTGTAGTTGCTGGTCCGTCTGTGTGTCCACCGTGCTCCTTCTGTGTGTTATCCCTGCTATCAATCGTCGTCCGCCACTGCTCGCCCTCATTCATGTTCTGGTTTCTGCTCTGTAAGTTTAGTTGTTTCCAGTATAGTTTAGTTTGTCTCCATTTGCCATTTCTTCCCTGTGCCGTGTATTCAATAAATCACCTTCACGACTGCCTGCGTTTGGATCCTCCTTACTATTTCTACACGGCTCACTCTTCTCGCCGTGACACCTCCAGTTTGCCATTTTGTGTTCCTCGGTGTGTGTATATATAGTGTCTGGTTACCTGTGTTCATCGTCGGTTCGTCTGTGTTATTTGGTCGTCTCTGCATCTCTCTGCTCCTCATTCTGCTCTCCATTCCCTGCTCTTCATCCGCCGCGTAACCTCCTTATGTTTTCCCCTACATGTGATTTTGTGGTTTCGGGTTTTGTTTATTATTAGTTTTCCCCAGTTTAGGTTTATGTTTAGTTCTGCTCTCGCCTTTGTTATTTAGTGTTCACTGTAAATAAACTCACTCGCATCACCGCCGCTGTCTGCAACTTGGGTCCTCCTTCACTTCACTACATGACTGCTGCCCCAGCCGTGACACTGTGTGACAGGTGGGTGCTGACCTACATGGGAGTAGCTGCCAGCTGTCCTCTAGGCTTCACCTCTGCAAACCTGTGTCTGTGAAGTGCACCTCAACAGTGTTTGTGGTCTCATAAGCTCTCCCGGGATTTTTAGTTTGCATACTTGGATTATTCAAATAAATGATTCATATATTACGCTAAATTTAAACAATCTATTGTCTATTTATCTGTTTATCTTCACTCTTTGTTGCACCTCAACAGTTTTGAAGCAGTGTGGTATCATCTTGACAGGGAACAGAAAAAAGGCAGCCAATATCCAGAGAAAAGCTCAGACTGTCCTTGAAGAAGCCAGGAGAGCTATTCCTGAGGAATACTTAAAGAAATAACATTAACAATGCTTGTAGCACCCTCAAGAATTGACATAGGCACGAT